>NC_134702.1:71507416-71692416 GCF_043290135.1 Rhipicephalus microplus | reverse complement strand
TATTACTCGACTGCTTCCTTGTGCCTTTAGAATAGGCTCGTACCCACTACACGGGTCATTTTTACCAGTGGTTAAAATAAGGAAAGCGTTTAATATTTAGATGATCGAAAACTAATTACTCACTCGAATCATAAGATGTCATACAATGCAATTAGTATGAAGAAGTCACCAAAGATTATGATTGCTAATGAATTAACACTTAATTTTTTGTGTCTCTGCAAAATTCGCAGACGGCAAGGCAGACTTTCCTGTTGATTTCGACCACAGAAGCCCCAAGGGAAAGACTATTTTCAGAATTAAAAGTATTAGTCAGAATTTCGGTATATGCACGTTCGGTTAATATATACCTTGAAATAAAATGGTGTGGTGTATAATGTTGAGGAATAAAAAAAACATTATGGAAACTACGAGTTTTGTGTAATTAAAGTTATGCGGGAGGGCCAAACACTTCGAGAATGCAAACGTATCTGGAATTAAGCGTCTAAGAAATTGGGCCTAAGGGGTTGCTCTTTTACGACTAATAAAATAATGTGGCCGTTTATTAGACGAATGCTTGGTATCTGTACATACTCATCATCAATGGGCGTTCTTCGTCATCATCGTAAGGAGGGATCCTCCTTTTTGGGTGAGCGCCATCCATATGAGGTCATCATCACCACCATTGTCTTTCTTGTGATCAGTGACTTGACTGTGGTCACTTTGCGGTGTCTTCAATGCCTATTAATGGTCTCATTAATTGTTGTACTGCGCGAGGGGTGGTACGGGGTTTACCGTCAGTATTTAGAAAACGCAAATAAGAACTGTGTACGCTTTGGAGCTTCAATAAAAGTACCAACGGCATCAAATGCCTTCACATTGCTACTATACCACTATGTCGAGGAACCAAAAAGTTGGCGGATCCCACGTACCCCGAGAATCGATGATATGGGAAGCATGAATGAGGAAGGATGATTTGTCACTTTTATATCAGCACAACGTTACGATGCAGACATAAGCTATGCCGTAAATGACTTCCATGCCATGATTACCATGTTTGGACGTGTTATTTGCCTTCGTCGTCTATTCACGTCACGTGATAACAAATTTGGTAAATGTGGAGCTAGCTGAACGGCCGCGAGCATGCTATAAGCGTAGCATGTAGTTATGGTTTACATTACACGCGTACCATGATTATCATGCTTGGAGGTGCCGTTTACCTTCGTCATCCATTCACGTCACGTGATATCAAATTTGGTATGTGTGAAGCTAGCGAAATGACCACGAAAGCACTATGTGCGTAGCATAGAGTCAAGTTTTTCATGACAAACGTGTCATAATTCTCATGTTTGTACTAGTCATATGCCTTCGTCATCTATTGTTGTCACGTAACATCAAATTTGGTATATGTAAAGCTAGCGAAACGACCGCGATCACACCATGAGCGTGTCGTGTAGTCATGACTTATATGACATGCATGTCATGGTTTCCATGTTAGGGTCTGTCACCGGTGTTCGCCATGCGGTCATGTCATACCATACCAGTTTTGCAATATGTCATGTGAAGAAAACCACTGTAAGAGCAGCTGAACATGAAATGTAAATCATGACACACTTGTCATGATTTTCATGTCATGACTAGTCACTTATGCTCGTCTTATAGTCATGTTATGCCATACCAAATTCGGTATCGATACCAATAACGAACCAGCCAGGAGAGCTAAAATTCGTAGGCGGCTAGACAGACAGACAGACAGACAGACAGACAGACAGACAGACAGACAGACAGACAGACAGACAGACAGACAGACAGACAGACAGACAGACAGACAGACAGACAGACAGACAGACAGATAGGGAGAGAGAAAGAAAGAAAGAAAGGAAGCAAGGATAGATAGATAGATAGGTAGATTGATTGAATAATTGATTGATTGATTGATAAACAGATAGATAGATAGATAGATAGATAGATAGATAGATAGATAGATAGATAGATAGATATTGTAGCGATGCTGAGGCAGACAGGTCAAAAAACAGACAGGTTAAAAATAGAGATAGATAGATAGAGAGATAGATAGATAGATAGATAGATAGATAGATAGATAGATAGATAGATAGATAGATAGATAGATAGATAGATAGATAGATGCGCTCAAAGTCGCCGAAGTATGCTAAGAAATGCTTCGCATTAAAAAATCATCGCTCAACCACTCCGGTGGTGGTGGTGGTGGTGGTGGTGGTGGTGTTGCGGCAGGCGGGGTTAGCCTGGCCTGCATGGCCGGCAATTGTTCCGCCTGAGCATCTCCTGAATTTAGAAAATGTCACCACGTGTCAGACAGCCCAGTGTCTCGCAGGAAGACCAACAAAATTCGTTGCACGTTCCTCCTAGTTGCTGCGGGTCCTTCAGGAAAGATGACGTCATCAACTGTCCGGTGCCTATGACAGCCTTTTCACAAGGTGCGGATAATCGCTGCTCTTTGCACGTCAAACTGTGGGCAAAGCGAAATGAAATGTTCAGTATCCCTGATGTCACCACAGAAGGCACAGAACGGGGAAGCGTATCTCCCAGTCTTGAATGACCAGGCCGGGGTGTATGAGGAGCCGGTTGTTATGCGGTACAACAGCGTCGCTTCTTCACGAGAAAGTCCATGAATTACACATGCTTGGTGTGGAAACTTGTAGATCGCCTTGAAATGATTGCGTATCACATCTTTGTTGTTCTGGTAAGTCTTGGGAGTTCTTACTTTTGGAAACGATGTACGTGCTTCGCATGCAAGGGCATCAGCCTTTTCATTGCCCTCAATGCCAACGTGGGATGGGATCCACTGGAACTTTATATTAAAACTTTTGCCATTTAGGTGTTTGATTAGTGCCAGAGATTGTCTAGTGAACTTTTCTTGAGGTAGGCCACGATGCAGCCTTTGTAGCGCCGATTTGGTGTTCGTCAGCACTACAACATCTCGTGCAAAAAAGGATCGCAATTTTCGCAAAGCCGCCGTGATTGCAGCGCTTTCTACCGTTGTGGACGAAACCACGCGATCCAGGCGGCCCGACCATGACACGCCAAGGCAGGGTATGCAGAAAGCCGCTGCGCAGCTATCCGTCTGAATGCACACTGATCCGTCGGTGTACACTTGTAGGTGGCTGCGGTACATGGTGCTCAAGTGGTCCAGCGCAAAAAATTTTGCTTCCGCGGCTGGAATGGTGCGCTTCGCTGGTAGATTACGTACGCTGAAGTTACACGCAACATCCATAAAAGACCATGGCGGGTCCATAGGGCGCCGTTTAGGCAGTTTCAAGCCTAAATATCGAAATGTGCTTAGTTCCGCATTAAAATGTCAGCCATTTCTTGCTCTTAGCCGCCGGAGAAGCGCCGTGCCTGCGAAGGACTCGCCCAGTCTTGACAGCTGCGTCAATAAGGCCTGAGACGCCAAAAGGCGGAGCGGAAGAGACTCGGCTTCATTGGTGACCTTCGTGCTTGAAGCCGCCTGAGGAACTCCCATCGCCAAGCGAAGACCCTTTCTGTGCACTGCCTCTAGGCATTCTAACAGGCTTGATGATGGTGATATCAGGGGCAGCTGAAAAAGAATGCGGCTTGTTATAAGCGCATCATTCAATTTAAGCATGGACATAGGATTGTTGCCCCAACGGACCCCTGCCATGCGACGAAGAGCGTTGATCCTTTGCACTGATGCAGTGACTATACCATCAACCGCACGTCGCCATAATAGCTTGTTGTCGATGGTAATGCCCAGGAAACGGACACTTGTTGCACAGCGAATTTAGTGACCTCGAATATTCAGCGACAGACGTGTTGACTTCCGTCGCGCTCCCGGGAAGAGCATGAAGGCCGATTTTTCCGCTCATAAAGATAGGCTAAGTGTCAACAAGTGACGCTCAATGATTGAAATAGCGCTCTGTGCTATCTAGGCCAAACGTTTGTGCTGGTACCCTGAGATCCAAATGCAGATGTCATCGGCATAGATGGATATTTTAACTGCTTTCAGAGCTAAGTGTAGTGTCGGGAAGGCTGGCCATGGCAGCGTTAAAAAGCAAGGGAGATAGAACACTTCCTTGTGGGATGCCAAGGGAAACGCGTCTCTCTTCGCTCGTTACATTTCCAAGGTTAACACGGACACAGCGGTCTCTGAGAAATTCATGTACGAACCGAAGAACATTTCCCGACACACCCACGGCTTGGAGCCCGTTCACGATGCCTGCCTGAAGCACGCAATCATATGCCTTGGCAACGTCCATGAAGACGGCGAGTGTCGAGAGTCAGCTGACGTGGTGGTGCTCGATGTGGCTTATTAGGTCCAAAACACTGTCCTGGGCACTCAGGCGTGGGCGAAATCCGGTCATACACGATGGCCATCGTCTTCCTTGTTCAAGGTACCAAGTTAATCTTGTACATATTAATCTTTCCATCAACTTGGACACGCATAATGTAAGAGATACCGGTCAGTATGACGCGAGGCTCGCAGGACCCTTTCCGGACTTTAGGACTGGCACCACCCATGCTGTCTTCCAAAAAATGGGATCCCTCTCGTGCTCCAGACATGATTAAGTATGTCCAAAAGGGCCCTTTTTCGCTCATATGGTAGGTATGTCAGCATTTGATTGCTGATCAAATCGGGACCCACGGCACAGCATCTTCTTAATTTGCTAAGTGCCATATCCAGCTCTCGAAAGGTGAATGGCGTATTCATCGTGTGAAAAAACTGGGGTGACAGAGGAATCGCCGCTCCTGCTGATCTACCAGATGTGTACACGTCTGCGAAATCCTCTGCAAGGGTTTGCAAATCTATCTCTTGTTTCAAAACGAGTGCTTCGAATGGCCTGTGTGTTCGGATCTTCCCAGAAAGACTACTTATTACTGCCCATATCTTTGTCAAGGGCGTAAACGTTGATAAACTCTCACAGAAAGCGGCCCATTGATTTCGTCTTAATTTTTTTGTATGACGGCGAATCGCAGCGTTTATCCTGTTATATTCGGTTTTCGCAGACGAATTTCCTTTTGTTCTCATTATTTGCCGCTCCGCCCGTCTACGTGCTGCGCAGAGGTTCTTCAATTTCAAGTCAGGAGCAGGAAAATGGTCGGGCAGTTTCAGCAACAAAGTTGCTGCTCGCTTGCTTTACAACATATCTGCGAACAGATCACCAGTGGATTTGTCCAACGCTTCTCTGTAGGTGTCCCAGCGCGTTACGTTGCAGAATTGTCGACCAGCAGTTCGAAATCCCAGGATATTGGTGAAGATGGGGAAATGGTCGCTGCCCATCCTGTCTGGAGCCGTGGTCGATGATACCAGAAGGTCCGTGGAGTAAAGTACAAGGTCTATTGCACTCCATGAATCTGGTGGCCTGAAAAATGTAGGTTTGCCATCGTTCGCCACACATAAGTCGGCAGCATCCGCAGCTGCTAGAAGTTTCTTGCCTCGAAAATCTACACTCTTATTTCCCAAGAGTGGATGGTGCGCGTTAAAATCACCACAGATTATTCGAGAAGCGGGACATCGAGTGCAAAGGTCCTTTAGGAAAGTCTCCATGGAGACCTTTTTTCGTGGGCCTATGTACACCGATACCACACTCAGTTTTCGATTTCCCAGGCACACTTGCATAGCAGCGACTTCCAGTGAGTTGGAACAGAGGTTTTGCACTGGTAAGGCGACGTGAGGTATTTCCCGCCTTATGTATATCATTGCGCTTCCATTTGCAAACGACGTTATGCTCGGGTTGCCGTGTCGGGTGTACCCTGGGAGCGTCCTGGAATTCGGAAGACCGGCTTCGGAGAGGGCTAGAATCGGTATTGGAATGTCGCGCAGGGAAAGGTTGAGTTCGCACAGACGTTTTAGAAGACCGACGCAGTTCCATTGCATTATTAAGGGCACTTTTGAAAGACGAGATAGACCAGGGAGGCGATACACTCCGTACAAATGGTCAAACAGCTTAAGCTGAAGCGTGATGCCTCGGTAACTGGCAGTGGGTACAACCACAGTCCTTTAATACCGTTCTGGTCACAAAACTTCTTCACTCTAAGGGAGAGCTTGACATGGTGCCAAGAGCGGCCGCTACGCGGCGCAAGCCGTCCTAGAGGGGCCATCGCCCCGCTGCGCCCGGCGGAACGCACTGGCCGCGGCGGCATCCCGAAGGCGTTGTGTAGTGGAAGCTCGCGGTTTCTGCATCAGCGAAACGCGAACGTCATGTGCCAGTGCACCGTGCTCAAGGTAGACGGCATGAAAATTCGAATGAGCAATGCCTAAGACATGCTGTGCGACGGGTTGCAGCTCCGGATACCGAAGCAACAAAGAAAAGGCGTCGCTCTTCTGTTTCCCAAGTAGCGCCGAACTCCGAGAGAAATGGAAACGAGCTATACCGCGGTTGGAAGCTGGCGGTTTCGGCTTCGAAAGTGAGAACGTTCGGGTGTGCGAAAAGCATTTTGATGCTAGTGACGTTGTGAGAACCGACGAGCACATCGTGAACGGGGTGGTCGTGTCGCTTCAGCGAGAGAGACCGAGGCTTCGCACGAACGCCATTCCAAGAATTTTGACGGGCTCCCGGCGTACCTGACAAAGCCGAAACCACGTTCACGGCCTGCGACTCAAAGGCAACCAGCGAAGAGGCGGCGCGAATTGTCACCGGAATGCGCAGCAGTGGAATGCCAAAATGTCAACACCGACTCGGCAGTAGAAGCCAGTGACGGTAAGCTCTTGAGCCGGTTTAGTCGCGGTGTTACTTTGTTACCACAGTCGCATGACCCTGTGTAAGCGGCTGGTGGCATTGAGGTGCTTCTGAACAGTGTTATTGAATTGTATTACAGATGCAGCAGCCAGCGATAGCGGACACGCAGATCAGGCCTGCCAAACGGAACAGGCAGTGTGTTCGTTTCTTGAAGTGCAGGCGCTAAAGGCGCAGCTTTCGAGTACGCGGCAACGACTTGAACGGTGTCAGAAACAGCTTGCGAAGATGAGAGTCCTGGCCAACAAAAATGCAAGACTCTTGCAAAACCTGGACAAGCTATCTACCCGCGAGAAGCTTATTTACGATCAGTGCATCATGAAGGCAAACGCGAAATCTCCGAAAGCTGCCAGGTAATCTTCAGTCGCACATAACTGCCACGAAGCTATGAATATAATCGCACATCTTTTTCGTGCCACTGTCTTGTGCATATTCTTTAAGAGCAGTGCACGCTAGCATTGCATGTCAGAGTAATCCTAAATTGCCCGCTTTGCATGATCGCACAATGCAAGCTGTCTGTTGCTCTCGTACTGGAGTAGGGGTGCATGTTAATATTGAAAATGACAAGGCATTTTTAAACGCGGTGGTTGTGTATTGCGGTATGAGGAAAGATGGTGTGATGCATGTCGTGCATCTTCTTTTTTCTGCTTGCTGTGGTTATGCACTTGCACTGTTCACTCACCAGCCTCGGTTTACCTGAATGCACAACGAGCTTGCACTCTCTTTAGGTACAAAAAAGCATGGATTTATGACTGCCTGCTACTGAACATTAAGTATACTACTATACATTCCTTCACGAGAATGAGTACCTTCCCTTGCCCAACCCTCGCACCCTCTACACGTACCTGAGGAGCCTCAAGGCTGACTTTGGTTTTGACAGCAGTCTATTCACCATTCTCAAAGACAAGCTGCAAGTACTTCCTGAGCGAGAGCGTCGAGGTTCGGAACAATGCACAAACTTACTACTGCATTCTATGACTTCATATCTCATATGTGGTGCATGTCTAATAAGATGTATTTTTTTACAGGTGTCCTGATGTTCGATGAAATGAGCGTAAGAAAGAGTGTGCACATTAGGGAGTCGGACATGACTCTGCTCGGAAAAGTTAACTTCGCTGAGCACACAAGACCCTCGGACTGTGAGAAAGATGGCGATCACGTCCTGGTCTTTCTCTTCCGACCAATTTTTGGAGGGTGGTCGCAGACTGTTGGGACCTTTTGTTCCTCCGGTGCATCCCCTGGTTCAATAGTAGCGAAGTTGTTGCTCCAGTGCATTGTGCACCTTTCGAACGATGGCGCTATTGTCGAGGCTGTTACATGCGACAATTCAACACCAAATCGTTCAGCTTTAAGGAGCTTGGGTTAGTATCTGGGGACACGAGTTATATTTGTCAAATTAAGAATTGAACACTACTAACTGCATTGATGTGTTCTTTTCAGGGATAAACAGTGACCATAAACAGCTGCAAACTTCATTCCAGCATCCATGTGACCCTTCACGGACAGTGCAGGCACTAATTGATCCACCGCATGTCTTCAAATGCATAAGGAACAATCTTCGGAAGGTTGGAAAGTTTCTGGCAAGCAGTAATTCGTATCTACGTCAGGTTACTCCCTTTGCGAGAAGTGGCTTCACCTTTTTATCGCAGCTACCGGAAGGACATGAGGTCCATCACTTCCACTACCCTGCGCTGCTGGAGTACGAGGAGCAACAGGCTGGCCTTCGGGCTGTCCCGAAGCTCACAAGGGCTCACATCTTCCCGAACGCCTTCCAGAAGATGAGTGTCCGGCTTGCTGTTCAGGCAAGTAACCACTCCTAGTAATTAGTAAGGCTACTTACAGGCGAACTAATGACACAAAACTTTGCTGATGATTTGTCAAAAAAGACAAATTTCAATGCAAGCTCTTTCGTTCAACAACAGTGTGCCATCATTTTCAGCTTTTCAGCGGAAGCCCGGCGTCTGCAATGGAGTTTTATAGCAAGCAAGAAGGCTGCCAAAAGCTACATAACTCCGCAGGTACATACGACTTCACGAAGCAGTAGAACGATCTATTTGACTGCCTCAACTCAAGAAGACCACAGAACGTGCAATACAACGAAGCCGAGCACATCGCAATGAGCGAGTAAATCACACCCAAATATGTTTTACTTTTATATTGTACTCAAGGTTAATATTTTTTGCATTGCAGTCATTGAAGGCGAACATAAAGTGGCTGGAGGATTGCTGCACATACATAGAGAGCCTGCCGAAGCAGAGGCAGGTGTGCTTCCTTAGCAAACCAACTTGTGGTGCACTAAGGATAACGCTGCACAACCCGGTGGCCCTGATTGATCGACTCTTGAAGTCTGGCTTCCGTTATGTTCTTTATTTTTATTTATTTATTTACAGATACTGCTGTCTCGATACACGAGACATAGCAGGAGTGGGTACATTAGGAAAAATTCTAGTTCTAGTTGGAAACCTCGGCCAAGACCCTGTAGAGGTAATTCAGGTACTTTTTGGCACGGTGTGTTGGTACAGATACCTTTCTCTTTCCCTGTCCAGCGCTTCTTTGGGATAGCCAGGCATATTGCAGGAGACGGGGGCCAACCAACTGTTCATATAGCAATTGTTCATATAGCAACTGTTCATATATGCCGTCAGCTACAAGTACCGCCATCTAGTGAACACTGCAAGAACTGAACGAGAGGTGGCTACATACAGGGGACGCACAGCCCACGCCTCATGGAGCTTCGCTTCTAATATATTTAGCCGCTCATTACACTCCTCTACGACCGTTATAATGCGAGGCACAATGTCCGGCATGTGAAATAAACACTGTGGTAAACCCCAGTCAAACGTGCGGCAAACTTCACCTTATTATAATGATATTAAATGATGCTTCACGAACAAATAATCCGTTGGGTTGTACCAGAGTCCTTCAATGCTTTTCTGCTCACGAAACTCCGCCCGAAGGTTGATATAGGGACAAAATCTGTCGCTAGAGGCGCCACCCGTCGTATGGGGGCCACAAGCCGCCGCCACTGCTGGGCTTCTATGCGCACTGCGGCCGACGTTTCGACGCGATTATGTGCGTGCTGTTCTTCCTGTTACCTTTTTTTAAACGTCTCTGAACGCATCAATGCCACCAGATAAATAAGTTGAAACGGGATCCAGTGTCAACGACGAATGAGAGCTGTTTACTTTGGAACGCACGCGTAGTTTACTTGGAAGTGCGTGCCCACCTTATAAACAGCAGCGCATTAAAAGTGTTCTCACATCGCGCGATAACGCATTGTGTCAATAATTGTGTCATAGCCCAATTATATGCATACTTACGATGCCTCGAAGCGGTACTTGCGAGCTATAGCTCGCAAGTGTTGAAAGACGATGCTTATGCTCTTGATGCGAGCAGCTACTGCTTGACCTGCTCGACAACATGTTTGTATTTTCGCGCGGCCAAAGGGCGATTATGTTTATGCGGTAGGTGAGCTTTATATTCTGGTAGGGCCGCTAATAGGGGGAGGAAGGTGAACGAAATGAAACACGACTGCGTAGTACAGGAGCAATCACATTGGTTTATATACGGCTCGCCTCTCGCGCGCTACTACCCAAGTATTCAAATGAACTGAATGGTTGAGCCAGAAGTTTTATTCCAGACCTTTCAATTGAGTTTATACCCAAATGCGCAGTTGTTTTGGACACACGTTTATGAGCGCCGATCGCTTTTTTGACGTGGGGACTTTCGATGCCGAGGGCTTTCGCGACCGCTCTAAACGTGCCCAACATTTGATTGATCACATCTTTCCACGCAGTTTACACGGGACACCCGCCGCTTGACGTTTCCTTGTGTTTACTGTTTAGGGCATTATTATTTACCGGCCGACAACCCATGATTTCTCCGGGAACGGAAGTACAGCAGCCTAATCTGGAAGTTCCTTTTGATGCCAGTGCTAGCCGCTTGGCCGCCTCTGCCACTACCGAGGTACCTCATCACACGTTTGTTTTTATTTTTTGCGTGGGAGGGGGGGAAGGGTGGTTATGATTTAAGGCATGCAATAAATCTTAAATTTGGTGCAGATGATAGGCCTCCTAGTAGTCAGGTGTGTACTTATGAATGGGAGATTCACATATGGTGCATGTAATGGGGAGAAAGTTGGAAAACATTTATTTACAAAAAATACACTGAGAACAACACTTTGGAGAAGAAAAGCACTAGAAAGTATTGCAGCTGTTCTGAGCAATGTTACACAATCTGTGACTCTACTGTACAATGTGTATTTCGTTTCATTAACAGCTGCACTCTGCGTTAGCTCACTGCCTAAAATAAACTGTATTTGAATATACACTATTTACACTATATGCAGATAAATATGAATAGTATGAAAATATTACAGTGTAATATATACAAGATATACAACACTATATACAAATGGGAAGGCGTGCTCACGTACACAGCCATTATGCTTAACACTGTGGCTTCCGCACACCACTTGCACGGCATGAACTGCGCACAGTTGCCCGCGAGCCTTTGTTTTTTTTTCTCGAGTGAATAAATGTAATTTACATCTTAAAAAAAGTGTACAACCTCAGCTGTTGTCCCTAAAAAGTGCAACAGACAACCTACACTTGCTGACGCTGTGCGACTGTCGAGCAAAATGCCCTCAACAATCCTCGCGTACACGTCACCGCATGCAATGTTTTGCACCGTGTACGTCTCTACATGTTCTTCAACAATTTTCAGGAGAGCAAAAAGACGGCTGCTAGGTACTTTCAAATAGCCCCTCGATTTTGTTTGGATCAAGGCAGATGGCTTACGTGTTGTGCTCAACATCGTTTCGATGCAGCCTAAGCAATCCAAAGTAGAAAACTTCTTGGCCACATATCCGCCGAGGTAATGCAAAATGGAGTCTTTGGTCGAAAGGGGGCCAATGTCCTCCACGCAGTCTGTTGTTGGCTCCAGCAGGACATCTCCAGCAGAACAGCTAGTGTGTCCACCTGAAATGTGCACAACTTCCTGAATTTTCAAGGTGATAAAAGGAAACTTCAGGACACATACAGGACACAAATTGCAAAATACCTGAGTCGTAGAGGGCTTTTCCTTGTCAAAAAGACCTTGCAAGTGAGAAGCAGTTCTGGCCCGCTTCCGTCAACTGAAGTTCGCTTAGGTGGCCGCACGAGGTTGTTCACCGACAGCATGCGGTATATAAACAAAAACTGCTGAACAGTTGGTTGGCCCCCGTCTCCTGCAATATGCCTGGCTATCCCAAAGAAGCGCTGGACAGGGAAAGAGAAAGGTATCTGTACCAACACACCGTGCCAAAAAGTACCTGAATTACCTCTAAAGGGTCTTGGCCGAGGTTTCCAACTAGAACTAGAATTTTTCCTAATGTACCCACTCCTGCTATGTCTCGTGTATCGAGACAGCAGTATCTGTAAATAAATAAATAAAAATAAAGAACATAACGGAAGCCAGACTTCAAGAGTCGATCAATCAGGGCCACCGTGCTGTGCAGCGTTATCCTCAGTGCACCACAAGTTGGTTTGCTAAGGAAGCACACCTGCCTCTGCTTCGGCAGGCTCTCTATGTATGTGCAGCAATCCTCCGGCCACTTTATGTTCGCCTTCAATGACTGCAATGCAAGAAATATTAACCTTGAGTACACTATAAAAGAAAAACATATTTGGGTGTGATTTACTCGCTCATTGCGATGTGCTCGGCTTCGTTGTATTGCACGTTCTGTGGTCTTCTTGAGTTGAGGCAGTCAAATAGATCGTTCTACTGCTTCGTGAAGTCGTATGTACCTGCGGAGTTATGTAGCTTTTGGCAGCCTTCTTGCTTGCTATAAAACTCCATTGCAGACGCCGTGCTTCCGCTGAAAAGCTGAAAATGATGGCACACTGTTGTTGAACGAAAGAACTTGCATTGAAATTTGTCTTTTTTGACAAATCATCAGCAAAGTTTTGTGTCATTAGTTCGCCTGTAAGTAGCCTTACTAATTACTAGGAGTGGTTACTTGCCTGAACAGCAAGCCGGACACTCATCTTCTGGAAGGCGTTCGGGAAGATGTGAGCCCTTGTGAGCTTCGGGACAGCCCGAAGGCCAGCCTGTTGCTCCTCGTACTCCAGCAGCGCAGGGTAGTGGAAGTGATGGACCTCATGTCCTTCCGGTAGCTGCGATAAAAAGGTGAAGCCACTCCTCGCAAAGGGAGTAACCTGACGTAGATACGAATTACTGCTTGCCAGAAACTTTCCAACCTTCCGAAGATTGTTCCTTATGCATTTGAAGACATGCGGTGGATCAATTAGTGCCTGCACTGTCCGTGAAGGGTCACATGGATGCTGGAATGAAGTTTGCAGC
Source organism: Rhipicephalus microplus (assembly GCF_043290135.1). Taxonomy (NCBI): domain Eukaryota; kingdom Metazoa; phylum Arthropoda; class Arachnida; order Ixodida; family Ixodidae; genus Rhipicephalus; species Rhipicephalus microplus. The sequence continues at coordinate 71,679,364 of NC_134702.1, read as the reverse complement.
TGTTTATGGTCACTGTTTATCCCTGAAAAGAACACATCAATGCAGTTAGTAGTGTTCAATTCTCAATTTGACAAATATAACTCGTGTCCCCAGATACTAACCCAAGCTCCTTAAAGCTGAACGATTTGGTGTTGAATTGTCGCATGTAACAGCCTCGACAATAGCGCCATCGTTCGAAAGGTGCACAATGCACTGGAGCAACAACTTCGCTACTATTGAACCAGGGGATGCACCGGAGGAACAAAAGGTCCCAACAGTCTGCGACCACCCTCCAAAAATTGGTCGGAAGAGAAAGACCAGGACGTGATCGCCATCTTTCTCACAGTCCGAGGGTCTTGTGTGCTCAGCGAAGTTAACTTTTCCGAGCAGAGTCATGTCCGACTCCCTAATGTGCACACTCTTTCTTACGCTCATTTCATCGAACATCAGGACACCTGTAAAAAAATACATCTTATTAGACATGCACCACATATGAGATATGAAGTCATAGAATGCAGTAGTAAGTTTGTGCATTGTTCCAAACCTCGACGCTCTCGCTCAGGAAGTACTTGCAGCTTGTCTTTGAGAATGGTGAATAGACTGCTGTCAAAACCAAAGTCAGCCTTGAGGCTCCTCAGGTACGTGTAGAGGGTGCGAGGGTTGGGCAAGGGAAGGTACTCATTCTCGTGAAGGAATGTATAGTAGTATACTTAATCTTCAGTAGCAGGCAGTCATAAATCCATGCTTTTTTGTACCTAAAGAGAGTGCAAGCTCGTTGTGCATTCAGGTAAACCGAGGCTGGTGAGTGAACAGTGCAAGTGCATAACCACAGCAAGCAGAAAAAAGAAGATGCACGACATGCATCACACCATCTTTCCTCATACCGCAATACACAACCACCGCGTTTAAAAATGCCTTGTCATTTTCAATATTAACATGCACCCCTACTCCAGTACGAGAGCAAGAGACAGCTTGCATTGTGCGATCATGCAAAGCGGGCAATTTAGGATTACTCTGACATGCAATGCTAGCGTGCACTGCTCTTAAAGAATATGCACAAGACAGTGGCACGAAAAAGATGTGCGATTATATTCATAGCTTCGTGGCAGTTATGTGCGACTGAAGATTACCTGGCAGCTTTCGGAGATTTCGCGTTTGCCTTCATGATGCACTGATCGTAAATAAGCTTCTCGCGGGTAGATAGCTTGTCCAGGTTTTGCAAGAGTCTTGCATTTTTGTTGGCCAGGACTCTCATCTTCGCAAGCTGTTTCTGACACCGTTCAAGTCGTTGCCGCGTACTCGAAAGCTGCGCCTTTAGCGCCTGCACTTCAAGAAACGAACACACTGCCTGTTCCGTTTGGCAGGCCTGATCTGCGTGTCCGCTATCGCTGGCTGCTGCATCTGTAATACAAATCAATAACACTGTTCAGAAGCACCTCAATGCCACCAGCCGCTTACACAGGGTCATGCGACTGTGGTAACAAAGTAACGCCGCGACTAAACCGGCTCAAGAGCTTACCGTCACTGGCTTCTACTGCCTAGTCGGTGTTGACATTTTGGCATTCCACTGCTGCGCATTCCGGTGACAATTCGCGCCGCCTCTTCGCTGGTTGCCTTTGAGTCGCAGGCCGTGAACGTGGTTTCGGCTTTGTCAGGTACGCCGGGAGCCCGTCAAAAATTCTTGGAATGGCGTTCGTGCGAAGCCTCGGTCTCTCTCGCTGAAGCGACACGACCACCCCGTTCACGATGTGCTCGTCGGTTCTCACAACGTCACTAGCATCAAAATGCTTTTCGCACACCCGAACGTTCTCACTTTCGAAGCCGAAACCGCCAGCTTCCAACCGCGGTATAGCTCGTTTCCATTTCTCTCGGAGTTCGGCGCTACTTGGGAAACAGAAGAGCGACGCCTTTTCTTTGTTGCTTCGGTATCTGGAGCTGCAACCCGTCGCACAGCATGTCTTAGGCATTGCTCATTCGAATTTTCATGCCGTCTACCTTGAGCACGGTGCACTGGCACATGAAGTTCGCGTTTCGCTGATGCAGAAACCGCGAGCTTTCACTACACAACGCCTTCGGGATGCCGCCGCGGCCAGTGCGTTCCGCCGGGCGCAGCGGGGCGATGGCCCCTCTAGGACGGCCTGCGCCGCGTAGCGGCCGCTCTTGGCACCATGTCAAGCTCTCCCTTAGAGTGAAGAAGTTTTGTGACCAGAACGGTATTAAGGGACTGTGGTTGTACCCACTGCCAGTTATCGAGGCATCACGCTTCAGCTTAAGCTGTTTGACCATTTGTACGGAGTGTATCGCCTCCCTGGTCTATCTCGTCTTTCAAAAGTGCCCTTAATAATGCAATGGAACTGCGTCGGTCTTCTAAAACGTCTGTGCGAACTCAACCTTTCCCTGCGCGACATTCCAATACCGATTCTAGCCCTCTCTGAAGCGGGTCTTCCGAATTCCAGGACGCTCCCAGGGTACACCCGACACGGCAACCCGAGCATAACGTCGTTTGCAAATGGAAGCGCAATGATATACATAAGGCGGGAAATACCTCACGTCGCCTTACCAGTGCAAAACCTCTGTTCCAACTCACTGGAAGTCGCTGCTATGCAAGTGTGCCTGGGAAATCGAAAACTGAGTGTGGTATCGGTGTACATAGGCCCACGAAAAAAGGTCTCCATGGAGACTTTCCTAAAGGACCTTTGCACTCGATGTCCCGCTTCTCGAATAATCTGTGGTGATTTTAACGCACACCATCCACTCTTGGGAAATAAGAGTGTAGATTTTCGAGGCAAGAAACTTCTAGCAGCTGCGGATGCTGCCGACTTATGTGTGGCGAACGATGGCAAACCTACATTTTTCAGGCCACCAGATTCATGGAGTGCAATAGACCTTGTACTTTACTCCACGGACCTTCTGGTATCATCGACCACGGCTCCAGACAGGATGGGCAGCGACCATTTCCCCATCTTCACCAATATCCTGGGATTTCGAACTGCTGGTCGACAATTCTGCAACGTAACGCGCTGGGACACCTACAGAGAAGCGTTGGACAAATCCACTGGTGAGCTGTTCGCAGATATGTTGCAAAGCAAGCGAGCAGCAACTTTGTTGCTGAAACTGCGCGACCATTTTCCTGCTCCTGACTTGAAATTGAAGAACCTCTGCGCAGCACGTAGACGGGCGTAGCGGCAAATAATGAGAACAAAAGGAAATCCGTCTGCGAAAACCGAATATAACAGGATAAACGCTGCGATTCGCCGTCATACAAAAAAATTAAGACGAAATCAATGGGCCGCTTTCTGTGAGAGTTTATCAACGTTTACGCCCTTGACAAAGATATGGGCAGTAATAAGTAGTCTTTCTGGGAAGATCCGAACACACAGGCCATTCGAAACACTCGTTTTGAAACAAGGGATAGATTTGCAAACCCTTGCAGAGGATTTCGCAGACGTGTACACATCTGGTAGATCAGCAGGAGCGGCGATTCCTCTGTCACCCCAGTTTTTTCCCACGATGAATACGCCATTCACCTTTCGAGAGCTGGATATGGCACTTAGCAAATTAAGAAGATGCTGTGCCGTGGGTCCCGATTTGATCAGCAATTAAATGCTGACATACCTACCATATGAGCGAAAAAGGGCCCTTTTGGACATACTTAATCATGTCTGGAGCACGAGAGGGATCCCATTTTTTGGAAGACAGCATAGGTGGTGCCAGTCCTAAAGTCCGGAAAGGGTCCTGCGAGCCTCGCGTCATACTGACCGGTATCTCTTACATTATGCGTGTCCAAGTTGATGGAAAGATTAATATGTACAATATTAACTTGGTACCTTGAACAAGGAAGACGATGGCCATCGTGTATGACCGGATTTCGCCCACGCCTGAGTGCCCAGGACAGTGTTTTGGACCTAATAAGCCACATCGAGCACCACCACGTCAGCTGACTCTCGACACTCGCCGTCTTCATGGACGTTGCCAAGGCATATGATTGCGTGCTTCAGGCAGGCATCGTGAACGGGCTCCAAGCCATGGGTGTGTCGGGAAATGTTCTTCGGTTCGTACATGAATTTCTCAGAGACCGCTGTGTCCGTGTTAAGCTTGGAAATGTAACGAGCGAAGAGAGACGCGTTTCCTTTGGCATCCCACAAGGAAGTGTTCTATCTCCCTTGCTTTGTAACGCTGCCATGGCCAGCCTTCTCGACACTACACTTAGCTCTGAAAGCAGTTAAAATATCCATCTATGCCGATGACATCTTCATTTGGATCTCAGGGTACCAGCACAAACGTTTGGCCTGGATAGCACAGAGCGCTATTTCAATCATTGAGCGTCACTTGTTGACACTTAGCCTTTCTTTATGAGCGGAAAAATCGGCCTTCATGCTCTTCCCGGGAGCGCGACGGAAGTCAACACGTCTGTCGCTGAATATTCGAGGTCACTCAATTCGCTGTGCAACAAGTGTCCGTTTCCTGGGCATTACCATCGACAACAAGCTATTATGGCGACGTGCGGTTGATGGTATAGTCACTGCATCAGTGCAAAGGATCAACGCTCTTCGTCGCATGGCAGGGGTCCGTTAAGGCAACAATCCTATGTCCATGCTTAAATTGAATGATGCGCTTATAACAAGCCGCAGTTCTTTTCAGCTGCCCCTGATATCACCATCATCAAGCCTGTTAGAATGCCTAGAGGCAGTGCACAGAAAGAGTCTTCGCTTGGCGATGGGAGTTCCTCAGGCGGCTTCAAGCACGAAGGTCACCAATGAAGCCGAGTCTCTTCCGCTCCGCCTTTTGGCGTCTCAGGCCTTATTGACGCAGCTGTCAAGACTGGGCGAGTCCTTCGCAGGCACGGCGCTTCTCCGGCGGCTAAGAGCAAGAAATGGCTCACATTTCAATATTTATGGTGCACATGGATCTAAAACAGTCACAAAATGATTGAAACATGAAAGGTCACCAAGACCTAGTGGTTTGAACAAACTTTCCAGGTCTGCTGTGTACGTATTCAGAGAATACATGCTGATTTTGAAGACAGTGGCAAAAAGGGAAAAAATCAAGTTGAACCTGAAGTAAGAACGTTTTCACCAAGTTTAACGGAGGCACACTAAATTTCGTTGTGCAAATATATATGCATAGTCGAAGTCACATGACAGTCTGTAGACCTCCTTTCATAACTGCACATGCATACAAGTGCTCCATGAGCAAACAGTACTGCCATACGAATAAAAATTAGGAAAGATCTGGAGCATGAGGAGCAGACCTCAGCAACAGCATATATGCTGTTGCTGAGGTCTGAAACGGCGAGAAGTTGAACTATAGTTCAACTTCTCGCTGTTTCTGATATCTTGCCTCCCCTTCCTGATTACGTTACTCCCGCAACAACGTTACAGTAATAACAGTGAAGCATTAGAGGTGCTCCACTCTCATATCTTTTTTCCCCAACCATGTCCTCGCATACAATAAATTTTCTCACAATGGATGCAGGGCGTGGCACTGTTTCTAATTTATGACTTCTACGAAGGCGTCAAGCAGCAGGGCACACTCCTCGCTAGTGGTCTCGTCGATTCTCTCCCGGAGCGTGAAGTTGGATCAAGCCCAAAGCAGGTATTGTGGGTGCTTCACTTCTTAACCACATTTGCGAAAAAATCATGAACTGTTTGCTGAAAAAATACATGCAACACGTCTAAAAAAATGTGTAGTTTATGATGCATTGATGTTGTAACCTTAGAGTTATTCCGAAGATATCTTCCGTGCTAATTTCGTGGTCATTGGGAGAATTTTAACAGAAAAGTGGTTGAGAGCAGAGATAAGTCCTTGGAGATCGTCGTACGCTCACTTCATTGCCGAGCCACGAGAGCGAAGCCTCACGAGAGGTAGAGCATGGGCGGTTTTTTTTTATTATAATAAAGAGCCCTGGCATGGGTACTGCTAAGTGGGCAAAAAGAAAGGCTAGTGTAGCTATAGCCGTGTCTGGTATACAGCAATGGTGGCGACGTGGAGACGTTAGTTGACGAAGATGGGTGAAGAGGAGGAGAACGAAAGCGAGGCTACGGCGAGAGTGGTGCAGCTAGAGTTGTGCAGACGAGCTGGGAGCACGGAGCTCGGTGTGCTCTCCTGTTCTCTCTTCCCCGCCACGCGTAGTGTTCGTTCTGAAATGCTCCGTTTGTGCCGTTGCAGAAAATGCTAATCAGTGTGGTACCACCAGCTTTCCTGCTTAATCCGCCTTCGCAACGTTAAGTTGGGAAAGCTGCTTCATTTTTTGTTCCTTCAGCTGAAGAGCCTCATCAGTGACAACGTTCAATTCTTCGATCACTTATTTGGTCGAGCTGGTGGCTTTTGAGCTCCAGAGAGAGAGAGAGAAACAACTTTATTTTCAAGCTCAGGGCTTTTTCTATACCAAGACACCAGAAAAGTATCGGGACATGCTTCGTCCAGTCAGTGAACAGTCTGCGACAATATTCTGTGATGTAATTGCCGGCAAAACAAATAAATCCTATATTCTAAAGAAGTGGATTGCGCAGGATCCGCGCATCGGTTTCCGCTCGCTTTATAACCTTAGGCGTGCACGCTTTCCTGGACATTTCCACAAACTGCGCACGAAACGCCATCGCTCATGATAAGACATTACCTTCCTGAAAAAAAAAACAAAAAAGTGTGTTTCTTATATTTTTCGGTGAGTCACAACTTACCTCGAACACGACACTTTTTAAGGTAACACGTTAAGTCCACCTCGATGAAATAGTGGCTACGGTTCTCGGCTGCTGACCCGAAGACTGCGGATTTGATTCCTTTCACGGCAGTTGCATCTCGATGGAGGCTGAATGATAAAAGCCGGTGTACTTGTAATATGCGGTGTCAGTGCATGTTAAAGATTACCAGACAGAGATAACCGAAAGGTCCGGCGCCATTTGCTCTCATGACGGCTCTCATATTCATATGGTGGTTTTGGAACAGAAAATTCCTGATATTCTTGTTATCAAGATACGTTACCATGCTTTTCGGTCCCATGACTTTCTGACAAGAATATAGTGATTTGCAAACTCAGTTTACGTGTCTTTTCAAAGGGGTTCATATATGTTGCGAGTCAGAAACCCGAAAAAGATTTGAAAGACTGTGCTTTTTTTTTCGAAGGGCTCATAAACGCGGCGCACAATTTCATGGTGGTCACAGTTTACGTTGATGACTTTATAATCTTTTCTGCTACTACATATGCATTTACACAAGGTATGGGGGAATTTCCACAGTATTACCTATTTAAGTTTAGGTATTTTGAATCACAAATTTTACATTGTAACCCGCTTACAATCAAGAATTCATAATATATCAGCAGTCGCTGACTAATACTGATATTTCTTTGTGCAAAGCCCTAAGTGCTGACTCTCAATGATGCCAACACGCTCTTGTAGGTGGTGCCGATTGATGAGCATGGCGAAGCGGTCGGCGACACGCTACTCGAAGAAAGTCCTGAAAACCACGCCCTCCCTTCAGGCGACACCATTGATTCACGTACGACTGACAAGTCAACGAATCCAGCATAGACCGGACAGCCAAACTGCATTGGCAGTAGAACGAATGCATGATAGTGACGCATGAAACCACTTTTATACATAGACGATACCGTTCTACGAAGTGTTTTAAGGTCTTGTGATCTGTATAATCTATAAAAAAGTACATAAAAATTTCTGATTTTATTATGAGCTGAAATTTGTGTAATTACTGCAAAAAAGTCTGTCCATTCTTCCGTCCATCCATCTGCCTGCTGTCTGGTCGTCTATCTGTCCTTATGTCTGTCTGTCCGTTAATTGTTGTGTCTGGTCGTCCATCTGTCGGTCTGTCTTTTCGGCTGTCCGTCTATCCGCCTGACCGTGTGCTTGTATGTCTGTCCGTCCATTCATCCATCCGTCCGTTCATACATCTAGTCAACACTTCGAGTTCCGCCATCTCGAATCTTTTCATCATATATTCCTCATATACAAGTATCGCCTTACTGCGGGCATTCCAAGGACTAAAATGAGAGGCGGTGACTATAAACAGGAGACGCACGAATCACGCCTTAACTATCTTTGCCCCCAAAACCGTTCGGCATCGGTGTCATGAGTGGTCTCTATTGGCTGGGCTATCAGTTACGTCGTTTTCAGTTTCTAACCCAAGCACACACGACATTGGCTACAATGAGAGTGATGTCATCCAACCCGTCGCCGCCGTGGCATCTAGCACGTGCGCTTCAGCTGCTACGGAGACCTTTTACATGGGTAACCACGGACAACTTTGGAGGAACGCCGACAGTGGAAACGTGTGGGAGCTCCCATTCGCCGGGCCGGTGGTGCAGTCCACACATAAGAAAAGGCCCGAGAGGCCGAGTGCAGGCAGCAACTGCGCACGTATGATCCGGCAGCCTTCCAAGCCACGCTAAATCGCCAACAAAAATGCAAGCTCTGGTGGAACGCGGATCCTGCAAACCACACCGCCAAGTTAGCTTGAGATGTCAAACGCTTGCAACAACGCGCACCGAACAAGCGGTGTTGCGGCCACAACAGCATCAACGTGATGACTGCGGGAGTGCGTTCCCCGGAGTGAATCCCTGCTTTCCGCGGGAGTTTCTCCAGCGGCAGTTTGGTTTCGGCTGTGACGTCAGTGACTGTCGGTGGTTCGAGAACAACTAGTGATAAACGCATGGAGAAAAAGTGCCGCCACATCCACGAATTGAATGATGATGAGTGGGCGAAGCTCCGGAGGTAAACCTGGTAAACCATGAATCCTCCGTACATTTTGCCCACTCAATTTTATTGCAACACTCCCCCTAGCGTACGTCGCCGCACTATATCGAACGATGACACGCGCCATATGTGGCATCATTCCTATTTTATAACACCTCGCATTTTTCATAATCAACTACACGTACCGCCGTCTAGTTTATAACATCTTGCATCTTTTAGATGGATGGATGGATGGATGGATGGATGGATGGATGGATGGATGGATGGATGGATGGATGGACGGACGGACGGACGGACGGACGGACGGACGGACGGAGGGACGGACGGAGGGACGGACGGACGGACGGACGGATGGATGGATGGATGGATGGATGGATGGATGGATGGATGGATGGATGGATGGATGAATGGACGGATGGACGGACGGATGGACGGATGGACGGATGGATATGGCTGTACCCTTTAGATCGGGCGGTGGCTAGCGTAATACTTAATGCCGGATGGATGGATGGATGGATATGGCTGTACCCATTAGATCGGGCGGTGGCTAGCGCCACCAAGCCGTAATACCTAATGAACCGAAAACTATATTTTTTTTCCTTAACAAGTGAGTTTGAGGATTCTACTTTGCAGTGAAGAGTTTAATTTTCACTCGTGCCTTGACTTTAGCCACCAATCAGATAACCTCCTTCTAGTTAAGTCTACCCGCTTAAAGTTTATTTTGCCCTCCCGGTCCCTAAACCCCAGTGCTTTGAAAAACTCTGCGCCATCATCCTGAACAATAGGGTGAAGCCCTTTACAGAACATTATCAAGTGTTCGGCAGTTTCTTCTTCCTCTCCACACGCACTGCATACTGTGTCTACCCCTTCGTATTTGGCCCGATATGTCTTGGTTCGTAGTACTCCCGTCCTGGCCTCAAACAGTAGAGAACTACCCCGAGTATTATCATAGATCCTTTCCTTGGCAATTTCCTGCTTAAAAGTTCGATAGATCTCTAGTGCGGACTTCTTAATCATGCCCATTCTCCACATGTCAGTCTCCGTTTCCTTCACTTTCTTCTTAACCGATAGTTCTTTTTGGTTTGGCCACCTGCTGTTTTCTAAATATTTACCAGTCAACTTCCTGGTTCGCTTCCTCCATTTTGTATCGACATTCTTCATGTACAAGTAGCTGAAAACCTTCCTAGCCCAACGCTCTTCCCCCATTTCTCTCAATCGCTTCTCAAATTTTATCTTGCTGCTAGCTTCCCTGCCCTCAAATGATGTCCATCCCATATCACCTTGTACTCCCTGATTTGGTGTATTCCCGTGAGCTCCTAAAGCAAGCCTACCTATTCCACGTTGCTTAATTTCTAATCTTGCTTGAACTTCTGATCTCATGCACAAGACCGCATTGCCGAACGTCAGCCCAGGAACCATGACCCCTTTCCATATTCCTCTCACAACATCATACCTATTGTAATTCCACAGTGCCCTATTTTTCATGACTGCTGCATTCCTGTTACCTTTAGTCGTCACGTATATTTCGTGTTCCCTCAGATACTCGGTCCCATTGCTTATCCATACGCCCAGATATTTGTATTTATCTGTTATCTCTAGCGTGACCTCCTGTATTCTAAGCTCACTATCTTCGTTATCATTGAAAATCATGACTGCTGATTTTTCCCTACTGAATCTAAAATCTAACCTATCTCCCTCATTACCGCAGATGTCCGTCAATCTCTGCAAATCTTCCTTGTTGTTGGCCATTAGCACTATATCATCTGCGTACATTAATGCTGGTAGTGCCTGATCAATAAGTTTTCCTTGTTTGACTAAAGAGAGGTTGAAGCCCAGTCCACTTCCCTCTAATTTTGCCTCTAATCCTTGTAGGTACATCATGAATAATAAGGGTGACAGGGGGCACCCCTGCCTAAGCCCCCGTTTTACCTCTGCAGGCTTGGATACCTGTTTTTCCCACTTTATAACTACCTTGTTACCTTTATAGACACCCTTTAAAAGATTAGTGACTACATGTTCCACGCCTAGTGTGTCCATTATTCCCCACAATTCCTCTTGAACCACGCTATCGTACGCTCCCTTGATATCCAAAAATGCTAGCCACAGGGGCCTATGTTCTTTTTCTGCTATTTCGATGCACTGCGTCAGTGAGAACAGATTGTCCTCCAACCTCCTGTATTTCCGAAACCCATTCTGCAGTTCCCCCAGCACCCCCTCATTCTCTATCCACGCCTGCAGTCTTTCCTTTATAATCTGCATCGCCAGCCTGTAGACCACTGATGTCACTGTTATAGGACGGTAGTTGTTTATGTCAGCTTTGTCCCCCTTTCCTTTATAGATCATGCTCATCCTGCTAAGTTTCCATCCATCGGGAACTTCACCATCGATTATTATTGTACTCACTGCCTCTCTCAAAGCCTGCTTAGACTTCGGACCTAATGTCTTTATCAGCCTAATTGGAATGCCATCTGGGCCTGTTGATGTACTACTAGGTACCCTTTTCTAAGCCCTTTCCCACTCTTGTTGTGAAAATGGAGCCATTGCACCACTTGATTCGTCCTTGTCTATTGTGGTGCATAAAGTACTTCTTTGTTGAATTTTTTCTGTCACCCTTGTTCTTATATATTCAATAGCTTCGTCCCCTTCTAGCCTAGCACCTTGGGCTGTAGTTATAAAGCTCTGCTCTAGGCTTGTCTCACTTCTTAGGGAGTTTAGATGGTTCCAAAATTTTGCAGCTGCCTTTCTATCTTTTTTATGTACTTCTGCCAGCCACTGAGCTCCCTTCCTTCTAATCTTTTCATTGATCAGAAGGGATGCATCCCTTCTACAGCTTAGAAAGGTTGCCCATTTTCTTTCAACATCATCTGTCGGTTCACCCCGCTGCTTAGCATGTCTGTCTTCCCTAGAGGCTTCCTGACGTTTTGCTATGGCTCTCTTAACTTCCTCATCCCACCAACTTTTGGGTTTGTGTCTTCTTTTCCGGGGTGACTTGTCACGCGTCTTAGCAAGCTCTAGCTCAAAGAGTCTAATTAGATTCGTGTATGTCCACACTGTCTTATTATCCTCCGTGATTACTTTCTCAATTTGTTTAGTGGCTATTTCAATTTGCCTTTCTGGATAAAAATTTTCCTGTAGTTGCTCATCTTGTCTCCTTCCCACTTTCACTGCTCTTCCAAAACTTAGCTTGATACGTTTGTGATCGCTACCCAGACTTCTGGAGCCACCTTCATCTATGTGCATTTCCCTGAGCTTATCATACATCCTATGTGACATCAGTGCATAATCTATCGTCGACTGAAGCCTTCCTACCTCCCATGTTATTTGCCCTTCACACTTCTCGGTACTGTTGCAAATGATCAAATCAAGCCTTTCACACATATCCATGATCATTTTGCCTGTCGGGTCGGTATACCCATCTATATCTTCTATGTGCGCATTCATGTCTCCTAGTATAATTATCTCGCACTCTCTTCCTAACTCCTGAAGGTCCTTTGATATACACTCTACCAATGCCTGGTTTTCCTCTCTGGCCTTTGTTCCCGTCCACAAGTACACGAAACCAAGGAGTGTCATTTGACCTGCCACTTTCCCTTTTAGCCATAATTGTTCCTTGCACTCCTGCTTGACCCTTTGCCAGTCTGTACTTTTATGAATGAATGCCCCAATACCACCCCCCTTTCTGCTGTCTTCTGTTCTATTACAATATTCCCACGCGTAGTCCGGATTGTTCGGAGGTTGTTCCATGTCCCTGAGATGTGTCTCTACAAAACCGTATACCATCGGCCTCTCTTCCCTTAGCTGTTCTTCTATCTCTTCCCACTTCAGCCTGTTCCTACCACCCTGCATGTTAATATACCCTATGTCTGAATTGGCTCGGCGCTCGTGGCTACGTCTATTTATGCCCCGAACTCTACCTATCTTAGATATTGGTGCCACTTTAGAATCGTATCTGTCCATACCACCTGTCGAAGAGTCTCCCTGGTTGTTTTCCTCGTTACTAGCTATCCTGCACCCCGAAGGGCTCGCTTGCCCCCCAAAAAAGCTACTGCGCGTCCTGCAAGTCGCCAACCCACCTCATGACCTAGCCGCCCATCGAAGTGAATTCTGTCTCGTTGAAAACCCCCCCACCTATGCACCTCTCTGTTTATTTCCACCACCTCAAAGCCCTTCTCTCGACTCATCCGCCATATCTCTTTGTTTGCGTTGACCACCGCTCTTTGCAGGTTGCTATCACGCACCGGTACCTCCGGTATCGTGCATATCACTACCTGCACCTTAGGAGAAGTGGCGCGCATGTCATCGACGCCTTTCGCCAGTGTGGCTGCTAGTCCTGCTGCATCTTCATTTAGGACATCGTTTAAACCGCCTGAAATTATCACGAGGTTTCGTCTATCAGCTGTCGTTTTGAGCTTTGCGCTCGCTTGCTTCATGACTGCTTCCAGCTTGCGTCCTGGGAACGCCCCTACTGCAACCCTCTTGTCACCTCTTACCCTCTCTTTGATGGCTTCTGTGCATCGATTTAAATTTGAGTCCCCGGCGATTATCACATGCTGTGACTTTTAAGGTGGAGCGTTCTGCACCTGGGGGCTACTTGCACCCGTGACGCCGGCTGCTTTGTTCTCTCCCTGCCCCACCACTACCTCGCTGAAGCTGGGCCTTGCGACAGTTGAACCGGCTAAACCTGTTTTTTCCAAGCTTGCTTGCTTTTCCTTCTCCACTGTTCTGGTTGCCGGTTCCCTACTGTTCTCTCGGTAGGTCGCTTCTTTGTTCAGCTTCACTAGCACTTCCTCGGCGGACTTCAGTCTTTCTCCCATTGCCCTCGTTTTCTCTTGCTCTGTCGCCAACGCAGTCTCGAGCTCGGCGATTCTCATCAGCAGTTCACTCTGGGCAACCATCATTTTCTCCATTTTTTCCTCGACCTCACATTGCCTACACTTCGCGTCAGCCTCTTCTCCATCCGCTTCTACGCTTGGGTCCACTTTCAAACCCACTCCACATCCTGAACACTTTACAGTCTTTTTAACCATCCCTTTCTGACACCAATTGTCCCTATACTCGATAATTACTAAACTCGAGCCCTGCACTACGAGAAAAAAAAGAAAGTCCAAGCTCTACTACGAAAATTTGCGTGTTCAATGTACGCGCACCTACCCCACGGGGTGGCAAAAGAAAAAAAAAACAACAAAAAAATTCAAACACACACACCCGCACTAACTAATAAATACCTGGTGACTGGCCCCCGAAAAAGCCGTACCATAAAATAAGTGCTACGAAGATTTCAACCGCTGCCGTATAATTATAAAGACAAGCTCAAAACATGCAAAAACACTTATCTGCGCAGTCGATCCGGAGCGCTCAAAAAACACGTCCATCCACCATGACAGCCAGAACTGAACTCAAGGCATATAGCAATTGCTACTAAACAAATTGAGAAAGCAATCACTGAGGATAATAAAACTGCGTGGACGTACACAAATCTAATTAGACTGTTTGGGCTAGAGCTTGCGAAGGCACGTGACGAGTCACCCCGGAAAAGAAGACACAAGCCCAAGAGTTGGCGGGTTGAGGAAGTTAAGAGAGCCATAGCAAAACGTCAGGAAGCCTCTAGGGAACACAGACATGCTAAGCAGCGGGGTGAACCGACAGATGATGTTGAAAGAAAATGGGCAACCTTTCTAAGCTGTAGAAGGGATGCATCCCTTCTGATCAATGAAAAGATTAGAAGGAAGGGAGCTCAGTGGCTGGCAGAAGTACATAAAAAAGATAGAAATGCAGCTGCGAAATTTTGAAACCATCTAAACTCCCTAAGAAATGAAACAAGCCTAGAGCAGAGCTTTATAACTACAGCCCAAGGTGCTGGGCTAGAAGGGGACGAAACTATTGAATATATAAGAACAAGGGTGACAGAAAAAATTCAACAAAGAAGTACTTTATGCACCACAATAGACAAGGACGAATCAAGTGGTGCAATGGCTCCATTTTCACAACAAGAGTGGGAAAGGGCTTAGAAAAGGGTACCTAGTAGTACATCAACAGGCCCAGATGGCATTCCAATTAGGCTGATAAAGACATTAGGTCCGAAGTCTAAGCAGGCTTTGAGAGAGGCAGTGAGTACAATAATAATCGATGGTGAAGTTCCCGATGGATGGAAACTTAGCAGGATGAGCATGATTTATAAAGGAAAGGGGGACAAAGCTGACATAAACAACTACCGTCCTATAACAGTGACATCAGTGGTCTACAGGCTGGCGATGCAGATTATAAAGGAAAGACTGCAGGCATGGATAGAGAATGAGGGGGTGCTGGGGGAACTGCAGAATGGGTTTCGGAAATACAGGAGGTTGGAGGACAATCTGTTCTCACTGACGCAGTGCATCGAAATAGCAGAAAAAGAACATAGGCCCCTGTGGCTAGCATTTTTGGATATCAAGGGAGCGTACGATAGCGTGGTTCAAGAGGAATTGTGGGGAATAATGGACACACTAGGCGTGGAACATGTAGTCACTAATCTTTTAAAGGGTGTCTATAAAGGTAACAAGGTAGTTACAAAGTGGGAAAAACAGGTATCCAAGCCTACAGAGGTAAAACGGGGGCTTAGGCAGGGGTGCCCCCTGTCACCCTTATTATTCATGATGTACCTACAAGGATTAGAGGCAAAATTAGAGGGAAGTGGACTGGGCTTCAACCTCTCTTTAGTCAAACAAGGAAAACTTATTGATCAGGCACTACCAGCATTAATGTACGCAGATGATATAGTGCTAATGGCCAACAACAAGGAAGATTTGCAGAGATTGACGGACATCTGCGGTAATGAGGGAGATAGGTTAGATTTTAGATTCAGTAGGGAAAAATCAGCAGTCATGATTTTCAATGACAACGAAGATAGTGAGCTTAGAATACAGGAGGTCACGCTAGAGATAACAGATAAATACAAATATCTGGGCGTATGGATAAGCAATGGGACCGAGTATCTGAGGGAACACGAAATATACGTGACGACTAAAGGTAACAGGAATGCAGCAGTCATGAAAAATAGGGCACTGTGGAATTACAATAGGTATGATGTTGTGAGAGGAATATGGAAAGGGGTCATGGTTCCTGGGCTGACGTTCGGCAATGCGGTCTTGTGCATGAGATCAGAAGTTCAAGCAAGATTAGAAATTAAGCAACGTGGAATAGGTAGGCTTGCTTTAGGAGCTCACGGGAATACACCAAATCAGGGAGTACAAGGTGATATGGGATGGACATCATTTGAGGGCAGGGAAGCTAGCAGCAAGATAAAATTTGAGAAGCGATTGAGAGAATTGGGGGAAGAGCGTTGGGCTAGGAAGGTTTTCAGCTACTTGTACATGAAGAATGTCGATACAAAATGGAGGAAGCGAACCAGGAAGCTGACTGGTAAATACTTAGAAAACAGCAGGTGGCCAAACCAAAAAGAACTATCGGTTAAGAAGAAAGTGAAGGAAACGGAGACTGACATGTGGAGAATGGGCATGATTAAGAAGTCCGCACTAGAGATCTATCGAGCTTTTAAGCAGGAAATTGCCAAGGAAAGGATCTATGATAATACTCGGGGTAGTTCTCTACTGTTTGAGGCCAGGACGGGAGTACTGAGAACCAAGACATATCGGGCCAAATACGAAGGGGTAGACACAGTATGCAGTGCGTGTGGAGAGGAAGAAGAAACTGCCGAACACTTGATAATGTTCTGTAAAGGGCTTCACCCTATAGTTCAGGATGATGGCGCAGAGTTTTTCAAAGCACTGGGGTTTAGGGACCGGGAGGGCAAAATAAACTTTAAGCGGGTAGACTTAACTAGAAGGAGGTTATCTGATTGGTGGCTAAAGTCAAGGCACGAGTGAAAATTAAACTCTTCACTGCAAAGTACGAATCCTCAAACTCACTTTTTAAGGAAAAAAAATATAGTTTTCGGTTTATTAGGTATTACGGCTTGGTGGCGCTAGCCACCGCCCTATCTAAAGGGTACAGCCATATCCATCCATCCATCCATCCATCCGGCATTAAGTATTACGCTAGCCACCGCCCGATCTAAAGGGTACAGCCATATCCATCCGTCCATCCGTCCATCCGTCCGTCCGTCCATCCGTCCGTCCGTCCGCCCGTCTGTACGTCCGTCCGTCCATCCGTCCGTCCGGCCGTCCGTCCATCCATCCGTCCGTCCGTCCGTCCATCCATCCATCCATCCATCCATCCATCCATCCATCCATCCATCCATCCATCCATCCATCCAAAAGATGCAAGATGTTATAAACTAGACGGCGGTACGTGTAGTTGATTATGAAAAATGTGAGGTGTTAAAAAATAGGAATGATGCCACATATGGCGCGTGTCATCGTTCGATATAGTGCGGCGACGTACACTAGGGGGAGTGTTGCAATAAAATCGAGTGGGCAAAATGTACGGAGGATTCATGGTTTACCAGGTTTACCTCCGGAGCTTCGCCCACTCATCATCATTCACTTCGTGGATGTGGCGGCACTTTTTCTCCATGCGTTTATCACTAGTTGTTCTCGAACCACCGACAGTCACTGACGTCACAGCCGAAACCAAACTGCCGCTGGAGAAACTCCCGCGGAAAGCAGGGATCCACCCCGGGGAACGCACTCCCGCAGTCATCACGTTGATGCTGTTGTGGCCGCAACACCGCTTGTTCGGTGCGCGTTGTTGCAAGCGTTTGACATCTCAAGCTAACTTGGCGGTGTGGTTTGCAGGATCCGCGTTCCACCAGAGCTTGCATTTTTGTTGGCGATTTAGCGTGGCTTGGAAGGCTGCCGGATCATACGTGCGCAGTTGCTGCCTGCACTCGGCCTCTCGGGCCTTTTCTTATGTGTGGACTGCACCACCGGCCCGGCGAATGGGAGCTCCCACACGTTTCCACTGTCGGCGTTCCTCCAAAGTTGTCCGTGGTTACCCATGTAAAAGGTCTCCGTAGCAGCCGAAGCGCACGTGCTAGATGCCACGGCGGCGACGGGTTGGATGACATCACTCTCATTGTAGCCAATGTCGTGTGTGCTTGGGTTAGAAACTGAAAACGACGTAACTGATAGCCCAGCCAATAGAGACCACTCATGACACCGATGCCGAACGGTTTTGGGGGCAAAGATAGTTAAGGCGTGATTCGTGCGTCTCCTGTTTATAGTCACCGCCTCTCATTTTAGTCCTTGGAATGCCCGCAGTATGGCGATACTTGTATATGATGAATATATGATGAAAAGATTCGAGATGGCGGAACTCGAAGTGTTGACTAGATGTATGAAAGGACGGATGGATGAATGGACGGACAGACATACAAGCACACGGTCAGGCGGATAGACGGACAGCCGAAAAGACAGACCGACAGATGGACGACCAGACACAACGATTAACGGACAGACAGACATAAGGACAGATAGACGACCAGACAGCAGGCAGATGGATGGACGGATGAATGGACAGACTTTTTTGCAGTAATTACACAAATTTCAGCTCATAATAAAATCAGAAATCTTTATGTTCTTTATTATAGATTATACAGATCACAAGACCTCAAAACACTTCGTAGAACGGTATCGTCTATGTATAAAAGTGGTTTCATGCGTCACTATCATGCATTCGTTCTACTGCCAATGCAGTTTGGCTGTCCGGTCTATGCTGGATTCGTTGACTTGTCAGTCGTACGTGAATCAATGGTGTCGCCTGAAGGGAGGGCGTGGTTTTCAGGACTTTCTTCGAGTAGCGTGTCGCCGACCGCTTCGCCATGCTCATCAATCGGCACCACCTACAAGAGCGTGTTGGCATCATTGAGAGTCAGCACTTAGGGCTTTGCACAAAGAAATATCAGTATTAGTCAGCGACTGCTGATATATTATGAATTCTTGATTGTAAGCGGGTTACAATGTAAAATTTGTGATTCAAAATACCTAAACTTAATTAGGTAATACTGTGGAAATTCCCCCATACCTTGTGTAAATGCACATGTAGTAGCAGAAAAGATTATACAGCCATCAACGTAAACTGTGACCACCATGAAATTGTGCGCCGCGTTTATGAGCCCTTCGAAAAAAAAAAGCACAGTCTTTCAAATCTTTTTCGGATTTCTGACTCGCAACATATATGAACCCCTTTGAATAGACACGTAAACTGAGTTTGCAAATCACTATATTCTTGTCAGAAAGTCATGGGACCGAAAAGCATGGTAACGTATCTTGATAACAAGAATATCAGGAATTTTCTGTTCCAAAACCACCATATGAATATCAGAGCCGTCATGAGAGCAAATGGCGCCGGACCTTTCGGTTATCTCTGTCTGGTAATCTTTAACATGCACTGACACCGCATAATACAAGTACACCGGCTTTTATCATTCAGCCTCCATCGAGATGCAACTGCCGTGAAAGGAATCAAATCCGCAGTCTTCGGGTCAGCAGCCGAGAACCGTAGCCACTGTTTCATCGAGGTGGACTTAACGTGTTACCTTAAAGAGTGTTGTGTTCGAGGTAAGTTGTGACTCACCGAAAAATATAAGAAACACACTTTTTTGTTTTTTTTCAGGAAGGTAATGTCATAGCGTGAGCGATGGCGTTTCGTGCGCAGTTTGTGGAAATGTCCAGGAAAGCGTGCACGCCTAAGGTTATAAAGCGAGCGGAAACCGATGCGCGGATCCTGCGCAATCCACTTCTTTAGAATATAGGATTTATTTGTTTTGCCGGCAATTACATCACAGAATATTGTCGCAGACTGTTCACTGACTGAATCAAGCATTTCCCGATACTTTTCTGGTGTCTTGGTATAGAAAAAACCTGAGCTCGAAAACAGAGTTGTTTCTCTCTCTCTCTGAAGCTCAAAAGCCGCCAGCTCGACCAAATAAGTGATCGAAGAATTGAACGTTGTCACTGATGAGGCTATTCAGCTGAAGGAACAAAAAATGAAGCAGCTTTCCCAACTTAACGTTGCGAAGGCGAATTAAGCAGGAAAGCTGGTGGTATCACACTGATTGTCATTATCTGCAACGGTACAAACGAAGCATTCCAGAACAAACACTACGCGTGGATGGGAAGAGAGAACAGGAGCGCACACCGAGCTCCATGCTCCCAGCTCGTCTGCACAACACTAGCTGCACCACTCTCGCCGTAGCCTCGCTTTCGTTCTCCTCCTCTTCACCCATCTTCGTCAACGTCTCCACGTCGCTACCATTGCTGTATACCAGACTCGGCTATAGCTGCACTAGCCTTTCTTTTTGCCCACTTAGCTGAACCCATGCCAGGGCTCTTTATTATAATAAAAGAAACCACCCATGCTCTCCCTTTCGTGAGGCTTCGCTCTCGTGGCTCGGCAATGAAGTGAGCGTACGACAATCTCCAGAGACTTATCTCCGCTTTCAACCAATTTTCTCTTAAAATTCTCCAAATGACCACAAAATTAGCACTGAAGATATCTTTGGAATAACTCTAAGGTTACAATATCAATGTATCTTAAACTACGCATTTTTTTAAACGTGTCGCATGTATTTTTTCTGCAAACAGTTCATGAAGATTTTTTTCGCAAATGTGCTTAAGAAGTGAAGCACCTACAATACCTGCTTTGGGCTTGATCCAACTTCACGCTCCGGGAGAGAATCGACGAGACCACTAGCGAGGAGTGTGCCCTGCTGCTTGACGCCTTCGTAGAAGTCATAAATTAGAAACAGTGCCACGCCCTGCATCGATTGTGAGAAAATTTATTTATGCGAGGACATGGTTGAGGAAAAAAGATATGAGAGTGGAGCACCTCTAATGCTTCACTGTTTGTAACGTTGTTTTGTGAGTAACGTAATCAGGAAGGGGAGGCAAGATATCAGAAACGGCGAGAAGTTGAACTATGCTGTTGCTGAGGTCTGCTCCTCATGCCCCAGATCTTTCCTAATTTTTATTCGTATGGCAGTACTGCTTGCTCGTGTAGCCCTTGTATGCATGTGCAGTTATGAAAGGAGGTCTACAGACTGCCATGTGACTTCGACTATGCATGTATGTTTGCTCAACGAACTTTAGTGCGCCTCCGGTAAACTTGTTGAAAGAGTTCTTACTTCAGGTTAAACTTGATTTTTTTCTTTTTGCCACTGTCCTCAAAATCAGCATGTATTCTCTGAATACGTATACAGCAGGCCTGGAAAGTTTGTTCAAACCACTAGGTCTCGGAGACCTTTCATTTTTCAATCATTTTGTGACTGTTTTAGATCCTTGTGCACCGGAAATTTTAGCAGCCTTTAGAACAGGTGGGAAGGCCCGTGTACTCAGATTTGGATGCACGTTAAAGAACGCCAGGTGGTCGAAATTTCCGGAGCCCTCCACTACGGCGTCTCTCATAATCATATGGTGGTTTTGGGACGTTAAACCCCACAAATCAATCAATTAGAAAAGGTGGAAAATTTAAATTCAAGGATGCTTGCCCCTGCAGCGGGACTGATCAGCTGTCTTCTTGTGTCTCGTGGTCTTGCAAAAAAAATTGACGGCAGATCTAAAAGGTGAATGATGATGAGATTGGGCGAAGCTCCTGGAAGGAATATCGTGAAATTTTCTTCTGTTGATTCGCCTGGCGATATGCGCGCTTCCTCGCCGCTTCCCATTGTCGAACGTTTTCAAGATCTGCTTCGCGACGTTGACGTGCTGCCTCGGCCTCTTGTTCCCGTACGGAAGGATCTTGCCGACGCTGGCGTGCCACTGCAGCTTCTTGTTCACGTACGGCGGGATCTTGCCGACGCTGCCTTGCTGATGTGGCTTCTTGTTTCCGTACAGCAGGATCTTGCCGACGCTGCCTTGCTGATGTGGCCTCTCGTTCCCGTACGGAAGGGTGTTGCCGACGCTGACGTGCCACTGCAGCTTCTTGTTCACGTATGGCGGGATCTCGCCGACGCTGCCTTGCTGATGTGGCTTCTTGTTCCCGTACAGCAAGATCTTGCCGACGCTGCCTTGCTGATGTGGCCTCTCGTTCCCGTACGGAAGGGTCTTGCCGACGCTGACGTGCCACTGCAGCTTCTTGTTCACGTACGGCAGGATCTTGCCGACGCTGCCTTGTGATGTGGCTTCTTGTTCCCGTACAGCAAGATCTTGCCGACGCTGCCTTGCTGATGTGGCCTCTCCTTCCCGTACGGAAGGGTCTTGCCGACGCTGACGTGCCACTGCAGCTTCTTGTTCACGTATGGCGGGATCTCGCCGACGCTGCCTTGCTGATGTGGCTTCTTGTTCCCGTACAGCAGGATCTTGGCGGCGACGTCACGCAGCTTCCCGGTGCGCTTCTGCCTCGCGTGCTCTCACTTCAGGGCCCTGTCTGCGAGCACGCGCCGCCGCTGCCCTGCGCGCCCGCCTTTCGGCATCCTTATCCATACGAGCACTCACCGACGGCAACGAGCATCGGCAACTACAAACTTGTATCGATATGGTTTTGATTACAAAACCATTGCTTTAGAAAACACCTGGCGTCTTTCGTTAAGCAGCTAGCGTCTTCTTTTTGTTTTGCTTTAAAACATCTGGCGTCTTTTCATTTTGCCTTTAGAAAACATCTGGCGTCTTTCGTTGGTTTATTTCATCAATCAACGGCGTTTTAAACAAAAATGTTTTTATTGTTTAATAACGCACAAAAGAAATCTCACCAGGCACTACCTTGGAGGTATACAATGGCTGCTACTGGGAATGAGAGACAGCAGAAGTCGGCTTTTAACACTTCTAGTTCTACTAACGTTTCCTACTGGAACATGCCAGTGGCTGCTAATGGGGAATGAGAGACAGAAGAATTAGGCATTCAGTTAACGCGCACGCTGCGAATTTTTTTATTGTTCAACAACGCACAGGAGAACTCTCCCGCCGGCACCGCCTTGGAGGTCAAAGCGTAAGACTGGTTACACACTACGACTACGACTACGAGGGACGAACGGGTGCCGCTATAAGGAGCTTCGCCCCTAAAAACCAGATGGTCGAAATTTCCGTAGCCTTCCAATGTGGCGTTTCTCATAATTATATGGTGGTCTAGGGACGTAAAGCCACCCATATTAACACAGAAACAAATTTTGCACTACCGATCATTTCGCATCGAAAGTATCGCAGTGATGATTATTGGTAAATAAATTTATTAAGGTAAACTTTTTGAAGCGGAAACTTTTGCGAAGGCTTTATCACGCTGGTTACGACGTAATCGTAATTAAAATAAAGGATATAATTTTTGGCGCCATGTATTTTGTGTCCGTTACTCTGTGTGTCTAACTGTAAAAGACGTGAAATATCTCGAATTTGAAACGTCACTGTGATTGTAATAATGCACCCGCCATGGTGGTCAAGTAGTTGATGCTTGACGCCTGACCCATGGGCACCGGAATTGAATCCCTGACGTGGCGGCGACATTTTTGGTAGAAACGGAACTGCTAAAGGTCGTTTGCTTACATTTAGGTGCAGGTTATAGAACCCGATGTAATCAAAATTTCCGGAGCCTTCCTGTGCGGAGTCTCTCCCAATCGTATCGCGGTTTTGGGGCGTTAACTCCTAATAATTATATTCGTAATACAAGAACACTGTGCAATATTCACTTACCTTGGCAGCGGTTAAGATGGCAGTGAAGTTTACGGTGTACCAAAGGAAAATAACCTGTGCAAGAAAAAAGAAAAAAAGTACCCGTATAACAACGTCTTCCGATCTCCTAAATACACTAAAACTTGCACGTGTACACCTTAACAATTATTTAGCTCAAATATGAGGTGATTGAAATTCAGAGTTTCCCCCTACGACGTACATCAAAACTATCTCGTGATTCTAGCAAGCAAATCTCCCGTACTGAAGTATCATTTATTTTTATGCCAGCCTCCAATAAAAATGCTGCAAAAAGCCTATGTCCAAGCCGTAATATGCAGCGATTGGCCATGCGCGACAAACTACTGTCGATGTTATCCATAATGTTAGTTGTTGAAATAGTGCAGGTTTATTCATCAGGATACAAAATGCTGTCTCCGATTTCTGCTTTAGGCTACTTAAATGCATAATAAGAATTTTCAGGAAAACAATCTGTGAGACAGTGATAGTTCTATTGTTTTTAAGTGGACAGGAACATGAAGAATAAAATAGCTGCAAGAGGTGTTTGTTCGGCAGATTTCTTTTTCTGATAGGTAAAACCGAGCACTCTACTGCTTATTTATTTTTATACATGCCTTGCAAATGAATGTATTACTATCATTACGTTTCATGAAAGGTAATGCAATTGTTTAGAACTACTAAAGGAAGTGTTCTTGAGCATCAAATTAAAATTCACCTTGCAAACCAATCTATAGAAATATATAGCCAACATTATCTTCACCGGTGTATGTGTATTGTTTCAGCTTTCGCATTTCTTTTGGACAAATATAAATTTTACAATGCATTCAAATAGTTCTCTCGGAGCATAGTAGTGCGTTATCAGCATATGAATAAGCCTGGCTTACGCCAAAACAAAATCCGTCAGAGCAACAGGTCATGGAGAGAGAGAAAAATAACATTTATTTGCACTCGTGTATACTACAGGGTAGGAGGCTTTGGCCTGTGACCCCATTCATCCCCCTAGCTGTCGGCCGGAATACTCTGGGAGGAGGGGGGTGGGGTGGGGGGGCACGGCGCTGCGCTTTTCACGGGGCTGCAGAAATTAGGTGCCTTCTTTTTTCTAACCACCACCCTTGCGTATTGGCGGTGGTCAGGCCGGAACCGATGACTTTACGCTGTTCTTCGGCGTCGTGGCTGCATAATAAGGCCTCCCAGGATTCTACGTTTCTCTTTGGATCAATGTAGGAAGGGCTGATCCAGACCATGTGCACTAAATCTGCAGTGCTATTACAGTGTGCACGTCTGGGGTTAGGCACTTCCGGGTGCCATTTGCTGTACAGGTGAGGGTTTGGAAACACCGCGGTTTGCAATTTTTGCCACATAATTTCCTGTTTTATTGTTCAGCTGTTTAGCTGCCTCTGGATAACTTTTACGTTGGAATTTGTAATGCGAGGTGATTTTTTTGGAACGTTTGTAGTTCGTCTCCTGTGGGGAAGGATGCTCGAGAAGCTTCGGCGGATCACCGGCCATCAATTCCGATGTCCTGAATATTGAAAAGTGAGACTTCGGGCGAACGCGTGCGCCTTCTCGTTCCACTTCAGACCTTGATGGACCGGGGACCGTTTCAGTTAGGATAGCTCTGTGGGTACTGGTCCTTGTCTTAATTAAGTCTTTGGCGGCTTCAGCAGAGACTTGCCCTTATCATAGTTCTTAATGGCTTACTTGGAGCCGCTAACAATCACTCGTGTGCCATTTTGCGTTATTGCCAGAGCGATCTCAAGTTTTTTTTGCCTCTGTGGCGATTGTGCTTGTAGAGGCACTGGTCCACACTCCACGAATCCAGGCCCCCACTCTTGCGAATCACGCACTATCGCTGTGTATGCTCCCCTTCTTCTTTCATATTCCGCAGCGTGCGTGTAAAACGCACCAGATTGGCGTTCAAGTCTCCCACGCCGGAATTCAGCTGTTGCTTTGCGTCTCCCTTCGTGAAGAATTGAATGCAGGTTTTCCGGCAGCGGGGTAATTTTGAGTCTGTCCCAAGTTGATTTAGGTATGATAGCTCTTTGTCTGAATCACTCGGTGGGCTCGAACCCCAAGCGCTCCATGACTTTCCGTCCGGTTCTACTTCTCAAAAGTCTTTATTGCTTTGACATCGTGGCGGCTTCTGTGAGTTCATCCAAAGTATAAGAGGCACACAGCCCAAGAAGTTTTACTGCAGAGATGTTCGCGGAAAGCTCCAGTGCTGTATTGAGACCCTTGCTTATAATAGCTTCAGCTCTATTTTAGGGCAAAGCTTTTTATAGCGACACCCGATCGTCCCTCGTAGCCATTGTAGTGTGTAACAAGTATACCATTTTCACCTCCTCAGTGCTGCCGGTGAGAGATTTCTTCTGTGCGTTGTTCAACAATAAAAGATTAGGCTCATTGTACATGCCAATGGCTGCTAAGGGGGAATGAGAGACAGGAGCATTCGGCTTTTAGTTAACGCGCACGCTGCGATCCCCATTAGCAGCCATTGGCATGTACATTGAGCACTATCTGACAAGAAAGGGTTGCTACGTTATACTCGCTCGGTGTAACCTCCTTAGTTAAGAAAGGTTTAGCGAGCGTTGAGCCGCAATGCCTTGAATACAATGAACTAGCATATACCATGAATGAACTCGAGGTGGTTGAACGTGGGAAGTAGATACGAAGTACAAGCCGTAAGAAAGTGTGCGTGTGCTACCTCTCGTTTAGTACTTGGAATGTCCGCTGGATGGCGGTGCTTCTATATGAGGAATATATGATGAAAAGATGCGAGATGGTGGTGCTTGGAGTGTTGAATAGATGGACGAGCGGACACATAGACAGATGCATGGATGGACCCATGAACGGACGCAGGGGCGGATGCATGGACGAGCGCAGGGACGGACGCACGAACAGGCGCACGCACGGACGGGCGGATGGACGCATGGACGGTCCCACAGACGGACGTATGGACAAACGGAAGCAAGAACGAATGGACGGACGAATCCTTCGCCCCGCTCTCCATCATTCACTCCGTGGATATGCTGCCATTTTTTCTCTGCTCCACCCAATTTAACACAATAGGCAACGTACAGTACAGGGCTTATCACGAAAGCTTGAACATATCTCAAAGCACTGGCTTCCTTCATCCCTCTCCCTTCTCGTTAACGATTTCGGCATGCCAGGTGGCTTTACCTGGCACCTACATGCATCACTTATGCCACGCTGTTTGTGTCTCAAGCTCTTAGCTCGTCAGTTTGTGAATTTCAAGGCGCAAATTGATAAGCGTTTCTATTTCGCTAAAGCAATGACTTTCAAACTTACAGCATCCTTGAGAGGGTCGCTGTGGGGTGGATGTTTGAGATACTAGAAGGAAAACAGTAAACAAAATAGTGAAAATTAAAACGTGTCAAGATATGAATAGTGTAGCTCGAAAGCCATTGAGCTTGCTAGAACTAGAGCCATTGAGTTAGAAGCTGTTGAAACAGCTTGTTAGAACGTTATTAAATCAAGACACATTATCAGATTGGAGCCCATTTACAAATCGCATTGCTCATAGATTCTAGCAGAGATCCTAAGTTTTCTGAATGAATAAGCAAAAAACAATGAATGTGAATACCATTCAAATATTGATTGCATATTGGGCTTGTAACGTGACAGTAAAATTAAATGAGCGGCCGCACCAGCGAACTAAGATAAGTCAGTTAGGTGGCATCAGTTATATCTTGTTTTACAACGCCATGAATATTTATGCAGCCGCTAATAAAAATAAAACAGATGGGGCCCTTTTGCCAATATTAGCCTACTTCATCTTAAGCTGGGCACTTTGTTGATTTACTGGAGGGTAGAATTATGAATATTAGTGATTTGAAGTGGTGAAGCAGATGAGACAAGAAGTTTTTGTTACTTTAACTGTGTGTTTTCTGTATACTGTCCTCCTGAATCCAGTACCAGAACCCACGTGTACCCTAGTCACCGCGACATAAAGTCTTGATATAAGGTTTACCCATGTGAGCAAACTGAAAGCAGTTTCTTACGTCTTGCCACTTGTCCTGTCCCCCTGAGGCCTTTTTCAGCAGAAACTGCCGGGAAGTAACAAAGAAAGTGTCGTACCATAATCAGTTTTTATAATTGCGATAAAAATTATATGGACGCTCTCTGCTGGATTTTGCCGACGGCAACCCCGTCACACCGTATATATATATATATATATATATATATATATATATATATATATATATATATATATATATATATATATATATTATGGGCATTTGTAACTTACATCGTCCTCATCCCTGCATAATCACAATCACCATCATCCGCTTGTCTCTTTGCCCTCATTGCCACTCTGGTTCATCATCATCGTCATCGTCTGTGTGCTGGCTCTGCCCGTTCGTTTTGCGAGGTCTTTCCTCAAATAAACGCTGTCGCAGCCAAGACTACCGAGACTTCATACGTGGTGGAGGTGGATTTTCGGTCCTCGGACCTCTCGCAGCCCGCTATACCCCCTGGAGCTTCGTTCAGGCCGCCGCTTGCGCCCACAGTCAGGCAGCATGTCCCAGACCGAGCCTGCCGGCACTGATGTCATCAACCACGCACCGCCGCAAGCTGCCCCTCCTACTTACATACACGGACATCAGCGGGAACCCCCGCTCTTCGCTGGTAGTCGTGGAGAAGACGTAGAAGACTGGATCGACGACTACGACCGCGTAAGTGTCGCTAATCGGTGGGACGAGGCCGCCAAACTGCGTTACGTCCCATTTTATCTGACCGGAGTCGCAAAGACATGGTATTTTAACCACGTCATTGACTTACCCGACTGGGCTACCTTCCAGCAGCAGCTGCGGCACGTCTTTGGGACACCAGACATTCGATCCGCCGTCGCGAAGAGGACACTCGATACTCGCCGACAACATCGCGGCGAATCGTATACTTCATACATCGAGGATGTCCTCGCACTCTGCCGGCGTGTCAATAAATCCATGCCGGAATCGGACAAAGTGCGCCACATATTGAAAGGCATTGGGCCTGTTGCCTTTAATGCCCTCGCTGTGCAAAACCCAGCTACCATCGCTGATGTCGTTGCGACATGCCAGCGCCTTGATGCGCTGGACTCCGTCCGCCTTCAACCAGACATCGGCGACCACCACTCCACGTCAGATGGCCATCTGCGTGACCTCATCCGGGACATTATACGCGAAGAATTGCGGTCCATGGGCTTCACACCTCCTACACCGCGACCTACTCAGCCTTCGGGAATGCCCTTACGTGGCATCATCAGGGAGGAACTTACATCCCTGACTGGCTCTGCGCCCGTACAGCCACCTGCTTCTCACCCTTTAGCCACGTACCCTCAAGTTGCTGCCGTGCCTCCCAGCGACGTCCACGCGACATTGCCACGGCCATCCTACGCGTCAGTTGCTGCCGCTACCCCTGTGAACTACCATTCCGTGCCCCCTGACCCTTCGGCCCACCTGACCGCGCTATCTCCAAGTGCCCCGAATGCCTTCTATTCTCCACCGTGGCGCTCGTCTCGCCCTGTATGCTTCTACTGTGGCTATCGCGGCCACATATCCCGTTTCTGCCGGAAGCGCCAGCAAGATGAGCGTCGGAACGATGTGCGTGAACGGGATTTGTACAACGGGGCGTCTTATCAAGGTCGGCGTTATTCGTCTCCCCCGCACCGGTCTCCATCTCCTCCTGCATCGACTGCACCACGAAACAGCCGAAACACGAGACGCCGCTCGCCTTCGCCCTTCCGCCGTTCCACTTCTCCACTTCGGCCCGCCTCATTCGCCTCTGATATTCGTTCGGAAAACTAAGTGATGCAGTTTGTCGAGGAAAAACTGCATTCGGAATTAGAACTGAAATTCCTCCATTAGGCCCGTGTAACATGGTTTCTGTGGAAGTGGAAGGAGTGCGAGTCGATGCTTTGGTGGACACAGGTGCGACATTGTCTGTGATACGTGCTGATTTGTGTGAACATTTAAGGAAAGTAAAGACGCCTTACGATGGTCCCACGTTAGTTGCTGCCCAGGGGAACATCATTCGCCCTTCCGCGCTTTGTACTGTGCGTGTTTTCATCGACGGCATCCGCTATCATGTCCAGTTTGCTGTCCTGTCCCGCTGCTCTCACCAACTAATTTTAGGGTGGGATTTTCTATCATCTGCTTCCGCGGCGATTTGTTGTGGACAACGCGTCGTTCACCTCGCTGACACCGACTACATGCTTGACGACGATAATCAGAAGCCACTTCGTCTGGTCGCTGCGAAAGACATCGAACTCCCGCCACTACAAGAGCAAATTGTCACCATTACGTCCAACGGCATCTATCACGGGGATGTATTGGTCTCACCGTCACCACTTTGCGTTCGCAAAGGTATAGTGCTTCCGTCTGGTGTCGTTCGTTTTTGCAATGGCTCGGCACTTGTCACCGCTGTCAACTCTACACCGGTGAAGATCTTACTGCCACAGGGCACTACTGTGGCCCGTGTTGCTGACTTCGAGCCTGTACTCGTCACGCCACTTCAGGCCATCGCATCCAAAGAACCTTGCCTCGGTGAGCATGTTTCTTCCTCCGCCTTTACCACCACTATCAGCAGCGAATTGACATATTCACAGAGGCAGCAGTTGCTCGCATTGTTACAGAAACATGTAAATTTTTTCGATATTTGCTCGTCTAAGCTGGGCCGCACTAATACTACAGCACATCGAATTCAAACTGTTGGGACATCTATTGTACACCGCCGACCCTACCGCGTGTCTCTAACCGAAAGAAAAATTATAGAAGAAAGCGTTGCGGACATGCTTAAACGGGAAGTCATCCGTCCCTCATCTAGCCCTTGGTCGTCTCCTATTGTTTTGGTCCATAAAAAGGATGGCTCTGTGCGGTTTTGCGTGGACTACCGGGCGCTCAATAAGATCACACGCAAGGACGTGTACCCTATGCCACGCATTGACGACGCCCTTGATTCCCTACAAGGCGCGGAATTCTTTTCAAGCATCGACTTGCGTTCTGGGTACTGGCAGATCCCCATGCATGAAGACGATAAGGAGAAAACGGCATTCGCAACCCCCGACGGGCTATATGAATTCAACGTGATGCCTTTCGGGCTCTGCAACGCACCCGCGACTTTTGAGCGCATGATAGATACCGTGCTGCGTGGCCTGAAATGGAAAAGTTGCCTTTGCTACCTGGACGACATTATTATCTTTTCGTCAACGTTTCCTGAGCACCTAGAACGATTGGATCAAGTTTTGACGTGCCTTGCCGGCGCCGGGCTTCAAATAAACACGAAGAAATGCTCTTTCGCTAGCAAATCTATCAAGGTCTTAGGACACGTCGTTAGCAAAGATGGCATCCGGCCCGACCCTGACAAGATTTCTGCAGTCCTTCACTTTCCGCGCCCCGAAAAACCAAAGGAGCTTCGCAGTTTTCTTGGCCTTGCCTCCTATTTTCGCTGGTTTATCCAGAACTTCGCTTCTATTGCTGCTCCATTACACCAACTACTTGCTTCCAACGTCCCCTTTCTGTGGTCTCAAGAATGCCAAACAGCATTCGACCTGTTGAAGCGGGCACTCACGTCTGAACCTCTGCTCTGCCACTTTGACGAAGCCGCACCAACTATCCTCCATACCGACGCTAGCGGCCTTGGTATAGGAGCCGTACTTCTACAACGCGACAAGTCTTCCCTAGAGAAAGTTATTGCATATGCCAGTCGCGTACTCACCGCTGCTGAAAAGAATTACACTATAACTGAGCAAGAGTGTTTGGCTGTGGTTTGGTCGGTTCAGAAGTTCCGTCCCTATCTCCACGGGCGTCCCTTCACAATCGTTACGGACCACCATGCCTTATGCTGGCTTTCTACACTGAAGAACTTGTCCGGACGCTTGGGTCGGTGGATACTACGCTTGCAGGAGTACGACTTTGATATAACTTACAAGTCAGGCAGAAAACATCAAGACGCCGATGCTTTATCTCGTTGCCCGCTTCCAACTACCCATATGAGCGTTGGTGAGAACTCAACCACCACATCTACCAAAATTCATACGCTCGCATCAATAACGCAACCCTTTTCGGATGACGAGCCAACATTTATCTCCCACCAGCGGTCCGATTCATACTGCAGACGCATCATGGACCACCTTTCGGGAGTTTCTCATCCACCAAACGCGCGACTCCGTCGTCAACTCCAGCACTTTAGGCTGGACAATGGGGTTCTCCACCGCCACGTCTACCACCCTGACGGTCAGCGCTGGGTTCCTGTACTGCCACGCTCTCTCCGACTTCAGGTGCTCGAAGCCTTCCACGACGACTTGACTGCTGGTCATCTTGGT
Organism: Rhipicephalus microplus; assembly: GCF_043290135.1. Taxonomy (NCBI): domain Eukaryota; kingdom Metazoa; phylum Arthropoda; class Arachnida; order Ixodida; family Ixodidae; genus Rhipicephalus; species Rhipicephalus microplus. The sequence goes on along the minus strand of NC_134702.1, from coordinate 71,647,799 downwards.
TTTAAAAAAACTCTTGACCGCATTCGATGTCGTTATTACTGGCCTGGCCTTTCTTCTAGTGTAGCTCGGTACGTCGGTTCCTGCTACCCATGCCAGCGTCGTAAACTCCCCACGTCGGCACCTGCTGGACCTCTACAGCCACTTCCGTGCCCTTCAATGCCGTTCGAGGTTGTAGGTGTTGACCTTTACGGGCCTCTCCCCGTCACATCTGCTGGCAAACGATGGATAGTGACTGCCGTGGACCACCTTACACGCTACGCTGAGACTTCCTCTGTTATTACAGGCTCAGCTGTGGAAGTTGCAGACTTTATTCTTCACGCAATAATATTGCGTCATGGGGCTCCTCGTGTACTGCTTAGTGACCGCGGCAAAGTGTTCCTGTCACAAGTTGTAAATGAAGTACTGCGCGCATCTGGAACTACTCACAAGACAGCTTCAAGCTACCACCCTCAGACAAATGGTCTCACAGAAAGATTTCACCGAACCCTTGCAGACATGATAGCCGTTTACGTCCAACCCGACCACAAAAACTGGGACACTCTTTTACCATTCCTGACATTCGCTTACAACACCGCCGTTCAGCGAACAACTTGCTACTCACCGTTTTACCTCGTGTACGGACGCACCCCGACTACCTTTCTCGACGTCTCCTTCTTTAGCAGCCATGGGAATTCATGTCAGTCTTCTAGCGAAGAATACATTTCCCGCCTGGCCCAGTCTCGCCATCAGGCTCGCATCAATACTGAAGCGAGACAGCACGAGCGGAAGATCATCTATGACGAATCCCACCGCGTTGTGTCTTTCCAACCTGGTGACGAGGTGCTGCTTTTGACACCTATTCGCACTCCTGGTCTCTGTGACAAATTCCAACCACGCTTCATCGGGCCATACATTGTTTTAGAACAGACTTCGCCGGTTAATTATCGTGTGAAACCACTCGTCGCCCCAACAGACCGCCGCTATCGCAGCACAGAGATTGTCCACGTTTGTCGCATGAAACCTTTCACGCGACGTTCCCCATCACTTTGACTTACGGCGGCCAGGGTGTCCGCTTTCAAGTGGGGGGGAATTAGTGTGGGCATTTGTAACTTACATCGTCCTCATCCCTGCATAATCACAATCACCATCATCCGCTTGTCTCTTTGCCCTCATTGCCACTCTGGTTCATCATCATCGTCATCGTCTGTGTGCTGGCTCTGCCCGTTCGTTTTGCGAGGTCTTTCCTCAAATAAACGCTGTCGCAGCCAAGACTACCGAGACTTCATAATATATATATATATATACGTATCTATATATAGATATATATATATATATATAAATTCAAGTAAGAAAACTTTTCAAAAAATGACTCAAATGCGCGGAATCGTACGTCCCACCTCTTGCATGTTAGTGCGTGGCATTAGCCACTGAGATATGAAGAAGCACATCCTCCAATATTAAAAGAGCAAGCTGTTTATATCTATCACATATCGCTGGTGGTGGTTATCTTGGGGGAACTATCGTGTTTTCAGCATTGCCTGCGACATGGCGCAAGGAGCGCGCGTCGCCAGATCGTCACGACGCGGCTACGCGCACTCATGCGTTCATCTCCCATGCCTACTTTGCCCCACGGAGAGGGGGGGAGTAGATGATCACGCGTGCACGCGCTTATCTCGCGGTGGGGAGAATCCGCGCCTTGGGCTTTCACCGGAGTGATTCTGCTGTAGTTACCGGGTGCAAAAAGGTCCCTGCACTCGCTGCACAGTCTCCGTTTGAGAAAAGGACTCGCTTTTCAGACACAGTGAAGTAACAACTGAGACAGTTATGAGCGTTCATTTGTACCTTGGACACGTTTCATGCGAAATTTTTGCGTGGGCGATGCGGAAGACGTTTTTATCTGCTTGCCATTCTTCGCGTACATTACTTGTTGCTATCGCAATCATTGCTTCGCCTTTGCGGCAAAGCTGTGACTTTTCAACACAGGTAAGCCAAGATGAGACATGCTACAACTTTTCTTGAATGATGCTTCGTTAGAAAATAAACTGCTTCCTTCGCACATTGAAGTAGTGCTAAGGCCAGTCATCACATGGTTTGTGCGCACAAAGCGTAATTCACTCTTAATTAGCCCGAGGACTTACTGTCCGATATATTTTATCAGCTAACGTGCGTGGCATAATCATGTGGGAGATTTGTTCTTGAGGCACAACAGCTGACGAAAATTAACAATTTTGAAGTACTCATCTGCGTCGCATTGTAACTACTTACTGTTTTACAAACTTTGCTTCTGTACATTCTGGCTATGCGGAATTATGCGAAATGTACAGGCTCCTGCAAAGATGTTTTGTTGCACTGGGTAATTTTACACCGAGAGCTGCATCGCTAGCTTGGCCACGACGTACCCGTGCTCTCGATTACGCTGAGATTAAATCATGGGTTCGGACAAAAAAAAAACCATAGTTTCACCACAAAGACGAAGCAATTAACGCGAAAGCAATCAATTGTAACGCTATACGAAGTAAGGCTGTCACCAGCTTTTTTCTCGCGTAACTCTAAAAAAAACGCTCGTTCAAGAAAAAATACGGCTGATCCAGGGAAAGAAGATGATTTCGCAGTCTCTTTGCGTTGAGAGCGCAACACGCAGAAGGGTATACAAGCCGTCCGCTGATGCCGGGCGAGATAGCCCGCGCGCAAGCGATCGCGACAGTGCCACTTTGCTCGAAGATCACATTAGCTGATCTCACGACGCCCACCCCACTCCCGCGTCATTCGTGCTCTTTCAAGAAGGACGGGAAATTTACTCTCTGCTTGAGCAACATTTGACAGCAGGTCACACGTGCGGAGTGATGTAATCGCATGCACCCTTCGAGCGACGGCAATGGGCAGGCTGATTCGGTCTCTGCTTTATCCGTGTTCGTCTACCAGCCATTAGCGCGCTCTATACGCGCGGTTAGAATACCTGATGCGTTGGAGGGGGGAGGTGGTATCAACGTGGGCTTTATACGGGACATGACGACGACAGCGACAGCAAAGACACGTTGAAAGCATCCATATCATTGCTGCCGCCATATATAAAGTAAAAAAAGTAGCAAAGTTACCATGCACGCTGACAAACGGACGTAGCTACTTGCAATTAAATACCTCCAACATGCCCCCTCCCCCCTGTATCCTTCGTAGCTTTCAGCACGTTCACAGGTAAGAAAGAAAAAAAAGCACTTAAAACACGTGACAAAACTTTACAATTCTGCCCTTATACTTGACGCATTGTAAACATGTTTACCATTTGACTCATGTGCATTGATTGATTTGTGGGGTTTAACGTCCCAAAACCACCATATCATTATGAGAGACGCCATAGTGGAGGGCTCCGGAAATTTTGACCACCTGGGGTTCTTTAACGTGCACCCAAATCTGAGTACACGGGCCTACAACATTTCCGCTTCCATCGGAAATGCAGCTGCCACTGCCGGGATTTGATCCCACGACCTGCGGGTCAGCAGCCGAGTACCTTAGCCACTAGACCACCGTGGCGGGGCTTGACTCATGGGCGAATAAACCCTTTTAATGAATTATTTCCATGGTTGAGCTCACAAAGATTTTAGTTCAGTAATATAATGCAACATAACTTACCCGTCTCTGAAAAGTTATGGAAATAATTGTTAGTGTACCTTGCTTACGAAGAATATTTGGGAATAAGCACTATAAGGTTACATTGTGCGCCAAGTTTCTTTTATAGAAATGTATTATCGGACAAGAAATGACATGCACGAGCCTAACATTGCATGCACGAGCGTAACTTCAAAACGGAGTTAGTTGAAAACAGTAATAAACTAGGATGATTAGAAATGCAAGTCACAGCAGTTTGAAGATAATGGTGGGGGCATCACTTGCAGTATTTATATTGCGGTTGGTACTATATATTATCTGTATACTCAAGGGAATGTTTACATGGAATGTGTAATAAAATAGAGAAACGAAAACGTTTAGCCGCTATAAATAGGCGTTCCTACGATGGACATTCAGTATCAGTAACTTTATGAATTATTCAATGAGAATGGCAGCTTCATCAGGGGGAACGTGCAGTGTTTTTTTTTGAACATCCAAGACACTGCTATAATTGGTTTGGTACGGATAAACTTTTATTGGGTCCAATAAGTGCCCAACAAAACAAGGGAAATACAAGCGCTGAAACTACAGAATAAATAAGTAAGAATTTGTGCTCGCTCTTTTGAGAAACATGGATTTATTCGCATGCAGACCTGGTTTGTACACATGCTGAACACAGTAGCTGTTGTGCAGGTGTGCGTTTCGCATTTATGAAAGAAAAATAACTTTCTTCATCTTGAAAGACGAAATTGGGCATCAGAGGTGCGCTTGTTAGCCTCTATATCACCAAGCTACTAACTGTATACCCGCATGAAAACTACTCGACGAAGCAACTTATTAGCTGCGTAGTTGTATAGAGTTGTGACAAAGAGTTATTTGGTTCATATTACGAGAAGCTCAACAACTGTTCAGTATGACTCATAAAATTGGCCGCAGCGAGGTATGATCGCTTCACTAAAATGTATTTGTAGTATGTTGTTTCATTTTATTTTGGTAAATATAGCTTCGGCAAAGTTTTTTTAAGTAGCCTTGAGGTGCAACATTATACAGCGTTCTATTTGATTCATCGGGGTCACCTATCCACTGATTCTAACGCTGTGAGCTTCTGTGGCCATTTTATATCGATCACCTTAAAGCTACAACAATAAAGTTAAACGCTATACATAATCAGATGATTTTAAAAAATAACTAAAGCGTGAACACACGACACAGTCAAGCACACACACACCCAGGCATGAAACACGCACATGCGTGTTTGATGCCTGGATGTGTATGTGAATGAATGCGTCGTGTGTAGGCGCTCAAAACATTTTTTGAATAGGCAACTAGCCCAACAACAAGTTCTTTCACATGCAGATGACTTGACAGCATAGAGCTGCTACGAAAGAAATTCCGAACAAAATATAGGGGCACTCTGCAACTTACGTCTTGCATGCAAGTGTAGAAGGCAACCATGTTGTCAATGAAGTCGAAGGTAATGAGGAACATCTTCATACAGATTGCGTATAGCATTGTTGAATAAAAGTTCTAGAAGAAAACATCATACAACACAGAAGCACAAGCAAGTGATCAGATACTTAAGATACAAGGCAAAGTTACTACGTGAAAGACACGAAGCTTCTGAATGGTTGAGGGGCACAAGTATAACTGGTAGCAGGGATGCGGTTACCACTCCTTCAAGTTCGGGAAATAATAGGCGAGAATACGGTACTTTCGTGCATTACAGCTGTGATATCGCAAGAAATTAACATTAGATAACGCTGTACAGGTGCTACAACGTCAAAACTTTATCTCTCTCACACGTTCTTCAGGTCGGTAAAATCGGGTGCGTGGTGTATAGGAGTGACAACAGCTCGCAAAAAATGCACCATTCTTTGCTATTTGTTTGTAGTATAGCGCCATCCGAATATCGAGAAAATTGGGGTCGAAGGCTATTACCACGTCCTCTCGTTCCCGTTCATGCTGGTAGCGATAGTACATGACTTCAAATTTTTCGATGGCCATCGATTCAATGCCCACTTGCGTTGGTTTCGATGATCTTGTGTCTGGCGACATGAATCATTATTTCACTGGTCGATATGCCAGTCAAGACACTCCCCATAGATGTCGCTGTTTGCTGGTGTGACTACTCAAAAATTGAAGGACAAGCAGGATGCACCGCATCTACAATACGAGAGTTTGACTATAGATCTTGCCAACTCTACGTGACTGCCGTTCGTTTCTCTTGCTATTGACTTGGTCTTAAGGGGGTGAAATCAAATCTCCATCTGTACTTTCAGATAACAGCTTTTTGCTGCAAATGCGCACATAAGTTTATATCTGTGCAGCTATGTTAGACTTGCAGGCATTTTGCATTGGCGGTTAGAAAAAAAGGCCAACTACCAGGCATGAAAATATGGTCGACATTCCACAAGAATACTTTCAAATAGCAAAGCACTTTTGCGGCCCAGTCATCTGTACCTCTTTTCCTTCGCCGATGATCTCTTCGCCATTGCCGAGTAGAATTACCTGGCTTAAATTATTCCTTAAAAAAGTGTGATCTTCCTTCTCGGGACGGCTTCAAGCTCTCCCATAGTAAGGTACCCTGTGCTCTAAATCGTTACCCCCTTTTTTCTACCCCCCCCCCCCCCGATGAGACTTACTTTCGGCGTTACGTTAACGCCCTCGGAACGGCTTCAAGCTCTCACATAGTAGAATACCCTGTACTCTAAATTGTTACCCACTTTTTCTAACCCCCCCCCCCCCCCCCCTGTACCAGTTTGTTGCACACTCCGATTACACGTTGTGGCCCAGTGTGAGGCCTACGCGACGGCTTAATGCTCTCCCATAGTAGAGTACCAAGTACTCTAAATTGTTAACCCCTCTTTCTAAACACACAAATCTGATTTGATGCATAATTTGTACACTTAGTCGTAGGGATGGCTTTCCGCTCTGCCAAGGTAAAGTACAAAGTACTCCAAATAGTTACACTTTTTCTAAACACGGCTTCTCGTTCGGCATGCGAGGAACACGCGCCGCTTTACCAGAAACATATCAAATTAGTGAGTCGTGTAAGTTTCAAGAAATGGCAGGATCAGCCAAATTTTCGTCAACAGGGACTCATCCTGTGTGAGGCCCAAGGGACAGCTTTATGCCCTCCCATAGTAGAGTATCAAGTTCTTTAGATAGTTTAACACTTTTTCTAAACACTGGTTCTACTCATCTACCCTCTTAGCTTTTTTTCAAACACAGGAACATCACACTGCTTTGGCAGAGGCACCCGGCAATGCAGTATTGTAAAACTGATGGTAGTGTCAAAACACATAGCCCAGCAAGTATACGCAGCAAAATCGAGCCCGCCAGTTTCAACATGTATTTTCTTTAGTTGGGGCAGCGGGGTCACGCATAAAACCAACATGCCTGGGGGGATATGAAAGCACCCAGAAAGCGTTCATTGAAAAGGCACCCAAAGGGAACACACTTGAGCGGGTCGATGTGTTCAGGATGTGTTTATTTTTCTTAGTATCTCGGCGGTCGATGCCTTCAATGCTGAGGCCGCTAACAAGCATAGTTTTTTTTTTCATAAATGCACTAGAGGAAACTATGGCGCTAGTGCCTATGGGAGCTGGAAATCACGGTGCATTAGCCAGCAAGGTGATGGTGGGCAGCTCACAAATGCGTCCAATTTTCGTTTTTTTGGCTCCTTTTAGATTCGTGGAGCCTGAATTCACTTTGCCGTGAGAAGAAGTTCAGCACAAGTGCAGTGGTTATGCGTCACAACCTTGACTTTTTAAGTGTGAATACACTTTATAAGTGACCCCAAACCATCCACCGCCGTCGGCGGCGTCCGCAGTCTTCTCTCTATCTTTAAAAGAAAGAGGACTTGGCGGGCCGCAGCGCGACGCTCTACCGAATAAGCCACGGACGCGACGCTGATATCGGTGTCAGTAACGCGCCCTATACCCCCTCCCCCTTCGCTCGCTGCAGCTGCGCGCGCACCCCTCTGCGCGCGCACCCCTCTCTCTCGCGCGCCCGCCTTCTCTCTCAGTCTCCCGTCGAGAGCGGGTCGCGAGGGGGAGTAAAGTTAAAATCCGTTGGCATTCGCCAGTGAGTTAACGTAAACTCCCCCGTGTGATCAAATTGCGATTCCCAGGAACCATTACACCATAAAGGCACCATAGTGTGATTAATAAATATAATAGTGTGAATTAATAAATACCCCTCATATCATCACCCCGTGTATTCGCACTTAACCATGTTCACCCTCGGAGAAATGCTTGGGAGTTTTTTTTTTAGGCTTTCCAATTCTTATCCACTCACGAAGTTCACAGTGGTCAGTTCTTTTGTTCGAAAGGAAACCAAAACTCCCCAACGAACAGAACCAGTGTGCGTTCGAAGTCTGTCAGCTCGAAGACCAAGCAGATTTGTGCACTACCCATCATTTCCATGGCGTCTGAACGATCGCAGCACCATAGTCTCTTCTAGTTAACCTTAGGAAACTATGCTCACAAGAGCGCAATCATGGCCTCTGGCAAGTGACGGGTGCCTGTATCAGAGTACGTAGTACTCTGAATTAACCGAGTTTTTAAGCGGTGCTTCTGAGTTGAATTTTGGTGGTCACAAGGCTATAGTTCGCGAAAAACTTGTTGCTGTTAAGTATTTAATGTGGCTTTACACCGATACGGTCCTAGAAAATCGTTGTTCACCTGCGCATTTGTAGGCGCCCTGTTTCATAGCATGCTCTGCCAATCGAGGCCTTCCATGCAATGCACCGCTTCTTATAAGGCAATCGGATCTTTTCATAAAGAGTTCACTTGTCATTTCACGTTGGTAAATTTTGTTGTGGCCTGGACATGAATGTGAGCCAGTATAGTTGTATACAACTTTCACAAGTCCCCAGCATTCACTCTTGTAAGGCGGATGCGCACAAGCCTGCACCAATTGGCGTGCACTCACGGCTCACGTTATGAGCCGAGCAGCCGGTGACCCCACCTTCGGAGTAAACTGCTTAGTGCATGAGTGGAACTATTCCGTGCTTCGGTCACCTGGGCGAGGCCTTTTCTGACTTCTTAAGATACGACTCTGTATAGGCCGATGTTAGCTGCGTATAGGTACGCCATCACGTCACGCCAATGTCTGATCAGATCTGTTTAGCTTCCCTATGGACACTAGCGACAGCTGATTGCCTCCCGATGTAGCTTACATAGTACTCTAAATCGTCAAAACTTTTGGTTATTCCGATTACACATGTATTATCATTGTCTTTTTCCTGGACACAGGCACATGTCGCCGCCAAACGACGTATTTTCCGGCTTACCGGTGGTACGGGATCAGGAGTGGCGGTTCGCGGCTTGACGGCCTGCGAAAAGCAGCAAAAAGAGTATGGCGCGTTTTGCGCGAAAGGGCGAAAATGATCAACAACGCTACCTTCTTTTCCAGATACAAGTCAGTGTGGGGGACTACGGGTTATACTTTCAATTACCTCAGCTTTCTGAACGTGCACCTGAATCTCAGTACACGGGTGTTCTTTGAATTGGCTCCCAACGAGATTAATATACATTGCACTGCGGTGCCACTGTTAGAATTTAAACTCGCCCACTCGAGGTCACAAACGGGACATCCTGCAGGCCAAGTTGATACAGTGCGCAGTTCTTGGTCACGGCGTAAAAAAACTAAATTTGTGATTAGCCGCTTATATCCAGACTCTACTTTAATTCAAAATAAACAGCATAGAAATTCGAATTGAAGATAACCGAGCCATGTGAGAAAATAGGCCACAGATTTATTGCACTGAACATTGCGATTTGCAACAAAACGAGTGCTCATAACAGTGTTGCATGTCCTCGGAAAACATAAATATACCTGAACCACATGACGGCGTTGTGCATGCGGCACGACAGAACTGCAGGAAGAGAACACTTCATAGTCTTCGCTGAAGTATTTCGGGGCGATGGATTCAAAAGTCTTAATAGAACAAGATATACAGCGAACGCGGAGCATTGAACACACCTTAAAGATTTCTCCTTTGAGATATCTAATGCCGAATTTGCGTTTCCGTGATCTGAAAATGCGCCCGCAAAAAAAGATTAGGAAATACGCCGTGCCAATGTCGTCCGAAGACTACGCTTCAGGATATTACGCTTAGGTGCACAATAATGATGCCCAGGTGGTCATAATATCTGGAGACCACCACTGCGGCGTTTTCTGAACCATATGGTGGTTCCCACCGATTACCACTGTATTACCAACGTTCCAAAAAGGGCTGGCCTAATAGGCGGTTTTCTTCAACAAAAATCGTCGCTTATTGCTTATATAACTTTAAAAGCAAATTCTGCCTTTTTTGTCCAGTATACTTCCGCGAGGTAGCAGCTGATGTTGTAAGAAGCCAAATAAGGTGGCTCTAACGACTGAAGTTTTATTATCAGCACTCGTGTTTAGGGGATCGAAAACTCGCAGGGTCCCTCACGATTCGTCTAAGGTGACCCGAAAGCAAAAGGCGCCTTCTCTTTCTCCTCGCTCGATTGTATTAATCCCTGCCCCACCTCACGAAAAGTCTCTGCACCTGATCACGTCAAACATTTCGGAGATATGTGACGTTAAGATGTCATGCGCTGATTCCATCACATGATGCTTTTTGGCTTCACTCTTGTTGACGCTGATGGTCACGTTTTGTGTTTGATAATACATCTACTACTTTCGCAATAATACTCAACAATCTATAATGACACTGTATGCCGTCAATAATTTTACTTTGTAATTTTGAAGACATTTGCTGACCTTTTCATCATTCCTAAGGAGGAGGTTGATTGATTGATTTGTGGGGTTGAACGTCCCAAAACCACCATTTGATTATGAGAGACGCCGTAGTGGAGGGCTCCGGAAATTTTGACCACCTGGGGTTCTTTAACGTGCACTCAAATCTGAAAGGAGGAGGTCACGAAACACCTCTCAATGACATATACGTCTCAAAGTATACTACAATTTGATTATGTCATCAGCATTGTGAATGTTCGTATCCAAGCCCATGCAGAGCTTTCGCAGTATTTCTTTGAACCTTTTAACAAGTACATCTGGTGTGTACGCTGCATATAACCATAACATTGTTGAAAAAGTGTCTCCTGCTGGCGATTAAGTCCGTCCTCGTCGCTTAACAGAGGGGCTCGTGCAGCTTCTAGTACCCTTTGTTTACTGTCAGTTTTCAATTTTACGCCCTAGTCTTCTACGATATAAAGGTTCAATACGTTCCTCCACTCGATAAACCTCACACGTACTTTGCGATACTGCATGTATTTTTTAGCGATATATAGAAACAATGTACGGGAATAGGCTATACTACTTCAGAAACATATTTGGGAGGATATGTTAAGACTTACGCCAAATTTGACAGCTTGGAGGAGCATGAAGTCTGTGGCCAGGCCTACTCCTGCAGACGCAGCTGAAACACCAGTCAGAATAGGAGTTTGGTATAAACAGTTTATGTAGTCCCATGTGTGGGCTGCAAAGAAAAAAAAAAGCATGTGTTGTATGTGCATATTAACACTGAATACTCAGTGCTGTCTAAATCTAAATGTATAGGCGAACAGGTACAATGCCACATAACTTGTAAGAATGGCCTCTAATCTCAAGTAAAATAGCCGCAATCATTGCTAAAACGAAACAATCAATAGTGAAGACAAATCAAGCAAACTAATGATGGCACTTTGAAACACAAAGCACACAGGATGTGCAAGCAGGCAGAACGAGTGCTCCCCTCAAACTCAGTTGCAAGAAAAGCACTCTTCTTGTGTACTTCTTTTCCATGTATCGTGTGTGTTTTGCGCTTTGAAGTACCACTGTGGAACCTTTGAAAACTTGCCCAGGTATCTGTCCTTTAAGCAAAATTATTTGTGTGATGCCTCAGAACATGTACTAGTATAGTAAGCTTACTTTTCTCGTAGACACGGTATTGGGCGCAAGGTGTGCGAAATACCGTTGCTAAGAAAGACAGTTACGAAATCCTCTTAATAATCAACGGGGCAACTGGATATTGTCGCCTATAGCTGCTGTGGGCTCGTATCAGTCTTCACTGCTTGTGATCCTGCGCAGCTTGTGTTCCTGTGCAGCGGTGTAGACAGCGGCATCTCTGGTGCGCACGGATGGCAGAAGTGAGGCGGCGTGTGCCAAAATCAGATAATACACAATGTGTCCCAGCTTACTAGCGGCTAGTATTAAAAAACATTTGGGCACCTAAAGAAAGGGTAAGGCTGAAAACAAAAATTTAACAGTGCAGTTTGCCTAGATGAAATAATCCGACGGTGCTGAACAAGCACTACAATTTTTGTGTTCAAAATTTTTGCTAGATTTACTATCCTGAAACCTCAGTAAGCAGTCCTTCTTAATTATGTACGGTACATTAGCAGTTATTTTTAGCATAAATAAAATAATCCGATGGTCCTGAACAAGTGCTACAACACTTGTTTTGAAGGTTCCTCGCTGGATTTACTATTTTAAGAGTTAAGTTATCCTTGTAAACCACACAGCTTCCCGATTGGAAAAAAAGTAATATCTTGCTGCATATTGACCAGAACACTACTGGGCCTATTCGACGCGCCTAGTGATTGCGCTTGTATTAACCGGTGAAAGTTAGCTGAAACGCTCCGTACAAAGAAAACACGTTTATCTGCCGATGTTAGTGAAACTAGGCTGACAAATGAGAACTATAGTAGCGTCCTTCAGCATGTGCATGTTGGTTCTGCCTTATTACCTTCCCCATCCTTTTCTTTTTTCACCACAGCTACTCACCAAGCGAGAGCGATATTAGAAAAAGGCGCAAAAATATTCGAATACACAGGAATGGTTATTGCATGCTATATAGTCGCGGAAGTTCGGGCGAGTGCAACTGCACCGGGTAACAAAACGAATTCAGTGGGACATACAAGCAAGAGAGAATAGGCCCAATGTAACTTATAGCAATGTTTTATTACCATTGATCACGCATCACTGTAGGAAGTGACATCATAGGGAAACAGAGTGGCAGCCTAAACACGTGACCTCGGCCTAGCCATTTTCCTTTAGTAATTAAGAGTGCGTAGCGTCGCAGCCGAGAAGCACTTGCTATAGTCTGTATTTTTGCTAAAAATTTACTTACGGAAGACGTTCTTTATCATTTTGATGAGAGGAAGGACGATCATGACGCAGTTGGTAATCTGTGATTGTACAGTGGACGAAATAGTGGTTTTTGCTTTGATAAGTAAAACCTTGTGTTGTAAGCGCTATTTCCTCAAGTGGTTTATCAATGCAGTGAATTGGCGAAAATATGGCAAGTCAAGTAGGCTAACTATCCTAACTGAGCGTTTTTAGAACAACCAGCGCGTTTGTGCAAGTACAACTGGTCGGAGAGCTAGGACAATTCAGACGTGAGAAAAACGAATGGTGCGGTCAGTGAGACGCAGGCGATGGAGTCCAAAATTGAAGACGTGCAAACTACGACAAATGGCACCGCAGTCGGCCTTTCCTAAATTCATGAGACTGCTCACCAACCTTAGCTTGCCAGTTTGACTACGCTTACTATTTCATGCTATATCGTGCGAGCGCTATAAAGGCTGCTTCACAATGTCGACCTCCTGTGCTTTTGGCGACACTGGGCTTGAGAGGTAAAGTAAATAAATAAATGGGCGAGGAAGGGGAAGGGCAGCATATATATTTTTACGAAACTTCTGGCTATCGATTTTTTATCTACAGTATTTAGAAGAGAACACATCTGCAGTTGAAGATGAGAATATGTTGACACTAACGTTAACTGTGTAAGTTTTGAAGAAAGCAAGAACGGAGAAATCAGGAAATGACGGCTTCATGCAAAATGAAATATATTTAGAATCAGCTTCAGATTTACAACGGGAAGCACTACAGCATTGCTTACGAAGTTCATTGGTTGGTTGTTCCGTTAAGTCTTGGCTTAACCCACCACGGAGAATGAGCCACGAAATGGGCGGTATCTAGAGATAAATTGATTCACTAGCCAAATACGTTTAGATATGGATGTTTTAAAAATAAACGCATTGCTTTTCACATCGGCTAATAGTGAGCCAGTTGATGAAAGGACACCAATCGAAAATCGTATGTTTAGAGCGGAGAGTCCAGAGGACGTTACACGTCTCGCCTTGTCAAACAACAAATAGTGTTTATTGAATATGATACTCACCGCTGACACAGCGCACACAAAAGCAACGACAACTGCCCCGGCCATCTCTCCTTCTTTTTCTTCGTCTCAGAGTTTACACAACAGATAATTGTATGGGAAAATTAGAACAGCAGGTAAACTTTAGGCGAAGAATCACGCATGAAAAAAAAGTGTTTCTGAAGCATGAATTGTTTTTAGCTCCCGTTATAGGCAACACTAGAGTGGCCTCGAAATAAAAAAAAAACCAGCAGATCTCACGTACCATGAGAATCAACGTTATGCGAAGCATACGCATGAAAAGGTGTATGTCGTAAATTTTTATTGAGCGAAAAGTCGCAAAGTGGCGTCACAGATATGTATGAGTACACGCACAAACATACGTTAAACAGCCGCATAGGTTTTATATAATCAGTTGTTGAAAGTTCAGGTCGTGGGATCGAATCCCGGCTGCGCCGGCTGCATTTTCGATGGAGGCGGAAATGCTCTAGGCCCGTGTGCTCAGATTTGGGTGCACGTTAAAGAACCCCAGGTTGTCGAAATTTTCTGAGCCTTCCACTACGGCACCTCTCATAATCATATGGTGGTTTTGGGACGTTAAACACCTCATATCAATCAGTTGTTGACAGTTGCGTAACATTGCTAACAGCAAGATAAATATTAGCAACACCAGACGTGGTAAGCCGATGAGAAGCGGTGGTGATCGTGAGGACGGTATGCCTGGACGCTGCTACATAAATCACGTTCAGTGGATGGCGCTTCAGTATACAAGTGAAGTTAACTGCACGTGATGGCTGTATCATAAGAGAGCCCATCTGATATTTATAAAATTTGATTGCCAGCACATTGCGGTTTATTTGAAAGGCTGTTCCAAAACCTGGCGTGGCTCTGTGGTAAAATGCGTCATTGCCACGCAAAATGGTTGGGTTGGGTTCTAGCTGGGACCCTGACATTTATTCTTTGCATTCTTCAGGTCAATGCTGCCGATGTCAGCTTTTTATTACACCCAAGCGTTCAAATTACTTACGTGCGTTCTCGCCGTTTCTCAGTGATCTTGCCATTGAATTATTTGGGACATATGTGTACTTGCCCGCTGGTTTGTGCCACTGTTTGGCGGAAGGTGTTTGACCATGTAAGCGATGGAATTGTGATGATGTTATCATAACCAGCGAGTCTTATTAGTGAACCCCTCTTACCCTCACACACCTATTTTGATTCACCCCAAATTAAGGGGGGATCACGATATCACCCAGACGTAGGCGGCTTGGCAGATGGATGGATAGATGCGCAGATTGACGCTCAAAATGCCTGCAGTGTGCAAAAAACTGCTTCGAGTAAAAAAAAAAAAGCACTGATGGGTGCACTCGAACGAGAACATCTTAGCAGTGTTTCAAGAAGAAAACGAGATCATCCGGGCAAACAGTCTAAAGTTAAGAAAATTCGCCCTCTGGCCCGCCGAACCCTCTGTACAGGACCATGTGTTGAAGTTAAGCTTGATGATTTTGCCAAATTCAGCATTGAGGGGATCCGTGACAACTACAATAGCACATAAGTTATGTGTTTAGGGTGACAGGAAGCGGGAGGAAACAAATATCGCAGTGAACCACCCAATGACTAGGATGAAATAATAGACTTCATTAGTGACCACATAAGTGGGCATGTGTGTATGGAGAAGTTTTGGGTAATAGCGTTTCTAGAGTTTCACTTCGAATTCTTTTTGATATGTTCGTATAGTGATATGTATACGGCTGGCTGCGCAGTTTACTGCGATTTGGATGATTACACATGTGATTACATCGAAAAATCCATGCTCTTGCTCGTCACTTGAACATGACAATCAATCACCACGGATCGAGTGCATAGGCCGAGATTACGGTTATGCTTTACTACCGGCTGAGAATATGTATTTGTGTATCGTGTTGTAAGGTTTTGTACAATATATCACCGAGGTCCTCGCTCGTTCCTTTAGAGGTGGATGGCAACGGTGGTGGTGCCACGCAAACCTGCCTCTCAGTCACTCGGCTAAATCAAGGAGAAGCATTCTGCAGTTCAACATGCAAACCGCATTCACACTACGCAGCCGGATATTTGGGAGCCCAAACATAATAGTGGAACTGCGTCAAAACTGGACTGCCTCCAACCTTCTTATGCCATCGTGCCCGCTTACTGCAACCTCAGTTAGTTAGGCGGCTGACAGCAATAATTAGGGTCAGTTTGTGTACCCTGATTTTCACATACCCCCAGATTGCTGAATATTATGGAAACCAGAAACCTCAATTTTGAACATCGAGTATATAGTAAGTGTGCCAACAAGTTACAACAAGAGTACTGCTTCCGAGTAATCTTATATTTGTTCACATCACTGATAGCTGTAACTTACGCTGAAGCCTAATTTATCAGTTAACAAAGTGACGTTACAAGAGCAGATACAGGTCTTGCGGTTAGTTTCGTGGCCTGGGTTTCACGCCACTTCTAATTTGAGTCGATGCACCACGTTGCGTGACAACTACGTCGTCTCGCACTGCGCCGGGGGTGTTTAGCTGAGGCAGGGCTTGTAACAATGTCCAGAATAAAACAGATCCTCGCTCAGTAAGCTTTCTGGCATGCATGTCGTCATGGCTGCATCCGGTTTGCCGGCAGCCAGTTCATACATCTACTCTCGAATACGCGAGTGCCACACATTTTAGTAATGAAGTGTACTGGGTCAAATGTCACCAGATGTCATTGGTTCGACCAGACGGTACCTAGTGGTGTTTCAAACTACCGATAGTCGGTTACAGCCTAAGAATAAGTGTAAGCTCCGCCCAAAATGGTCACTGTCCCACCCAGGTGGAATTCACATATATATATCTGAAATGCAGCGGGTTATTTACCCGACGTAAGCAGGTAACACAGATTTCAGGCATATCACTTGACCGTAAAGGTTCGTGTTCATTTAGCTGGTAAACGGTCGAAAATTTTTACTTGGCTTCTTTCATCAGAAATTCCGCCGTCACTGTTTTACGAAGCGCTCAAGGAATGATAAAATTCACTTTATAATATGCGCAGTATTTGAATGATCAGCGAAAATGTGCACAATTCTGTGCTAGCTAAGCTTTTTAGCTTCGCAAGCAGTATACCTAGCTTGCACCTAAGCAGCTTGAGCTTAGTTATAATGAATTCTGATGCCATTTTCTTTAGAAATAGGCAATTACACTCACACAGAGTACTTAGTACTGTAGATTGCAATCGATCAATCAATCATTCAGTCAGTCAATCAATCGATAACTCAATCAGTCATTAAAACTATTGGGTAGATAATGCGGCGTGCGCGACACAAACAGCTTCGTATGGAACGCGAGAAGAAGATAAACAAGAAAGCTCCAGAAAAAAATAAAACCGGGAGGCAGGAAAACAAGCGTTCAATCATGCCGAATAGAAGTGTATTGATAATATTTCAGATATTTTGTTAAAGTCTCAACAAATTAACCTTAGGATACGTCAAACAAATAAACGCTTGGGTCTGCTTGGGAGTCTTTAGCGTGCACTAAAAAGAGCACGCCGAAGGCTGCGTGCTCCCGACACTTCAAACCGTCATTTCTTCCAACGTACGATAGGCGTGCAACATGACGCCTCATAGCACAGAGCAGGAAACGAGGTGTTCCTCGACAAGGCTGCTGAGAAACGAGGCGTCCTTGACGCGCGGGTGTTATGACGTTGATTTGCAAGGCAGCGAGGCGGGATCCTGCTTGGACGCCCTCTTGAAGTAGTTCAAGATGTCGGTGAACCTGTCCTTGCCCGCGATGGGACTGCTTGTGACGGAGCACTTCCTCGCCCAATCCTCGCACTCCACATCGAACAGAGCCAGTCCCAATGGCATTGTGGTGAACTGCTGCCGGATCATGCAGTACTGCGAAGAGACGAAATGAATGGGGATAGGGATAACCTGATTTTCTAGCGATTACCATTAGGCAATCAAACAATAAGTATGCCTTATTCTTTAGAACTGTGAAAATGTTGACAAAATGGAAAGAAATGTAATTGCGAAAAACTAAACAAAATGTAAACAGAAGGTTTACTGTGAGCGCGAAGCAATGATTGCGATAGCAAGAGATAGCAATGATATACAAAATAAGGCGAGCACCTCGCTCTTTCGGGGTCCGTTCTTGCATAACTCTACAAAACGCTGGAGCAAGGGAACATGGCTGCTCTTAGATGAGAAGTGGTTTACCTCCAGTCTGTAGTTTCAATTTGAAGTAAGCGGTGACACACAGCATGTGCAAAGCTAAGAAATGATGTCTTTCGAGATAGCGCGTGCCCTCAGGATCAATGCTACCCGAGCGAAGCATCTCCCACTCGTACTTCTTCATGCTCCTTCGCGACTCGTAGCCGCCGGCTTGTTTCATCGCTGCGTGGGCAACGCCAGTCTACGCCCTTCGCGAGCTTTCACTCGCACGTAGAACATACGACGCACAGGTGATGTCATTTTGAACTTTATACGGAACATAACGGCGACGGCAAAAAGGCTCCTCGAGTGTCCACATATAATTGCTATTTCAATGAAACCATCCATTGCCAGGTCTAGAATAAGCGTCCTACCTTGATATTACGTGAGACTTCATTACGAGCCGTAGAGAAGTGTGGTGCGTGAGCTTAGCCAAAACTAATGACGTAGCGCGTCAAATGTGTGAGACACAAGACAAGACAAGGGAACGGACACAGGTGTCCTGTGTCTCACATATTTTACCGTCTCTACGTCATTTATTAGGTCTTACCAACACGCCCAACTTCATAGTCTTAGCCAAAACGTCGCGGTGTAGGACTGGTTATTCTGCAGCAAAAATCACGTTGCGTAAAAAGTGACTGTCACACAGAAAAAAAGCACACAATTTTTAGAGCCCTATTGTTGGTGTAAAGTATTCCGTTGCGTCTCTTTCTTCGGCTTGTGGCGTTCACATTGCTTGTTATGTTTTTGCTTTCATTCGTTAGCTGGATATTGCTACGCAAAAGATTCAATAGAAAAAAAGATTTACAGAGAATCAGCATTTCATTTGTACCTTTTCACTGACTGTTTCGTTTGTCTCGTACGTCGACACCAGCTGCCGATTTCCTGGAGAAATCGAAATGCCCGTGTAGTGGCCCGGTTTGATAACTTTGGCGTTCGCATACAGTGCCATTGGGTCACTGCAGAACTGTGAAATGGAGGCCAAGTAGTGACATTTAGTGAATCAGGAACATTAAAGACACGAGTGACACACTGAAAGACAATAGTGTGAGTGTGGATGTTCTCTAGTAGAGTAATGTGCATTATAACACAGAAGTAATTGACTGAGGGCACGAAAGCAAGGGACGCTTAGAGTGGCAGACCAAAAGGGGGAGGGGGGAGTAGGGGCTGTGCAAGAAACCACTTACCCCCCCCCCCCCACACACACCCGCGCGCGCGGTCGCAACGGTGAAGATATCGCCTCTCGGGCTGTTAAAGACGACACTTTTCACTGGGAGAACTGGGGCTCGTGAAGTACAAAAAATTTCACCCCGTAGACTGATAGCGGTGAACAGAAGGGTCGGCCGTCAGTATGGTGATTTTCCGTAAGGCACGTCGGCATGTAGTGTATGATCGGCCTCGAATATTCCAGCTGCACAGAAGCCGCCGAACACTGAAGTGGGTCGAACTCTTATGTGCTTTCTAGTGGGTCAGCCCAAAGAGAACGCCGCTCGCGCGGAGACCCCGTGTTTTGGCCGTTACTGTCGCCATTGTGTAGACTCGCTGTGTGCCGGCTAATAAACGCCATAACAAATTGGTGGAGAGTGCTACGATCTCCTTTGATGCCCTTGGAACTACGCTCACGTACGCTGCAATCTACCATGTCCCACGACGCCTCTCAGCAAACGCCTCCTCCCATGCCACCCCCATGTCCCGGTGTCCCCAGGATCCGCGATCCACCCATCTTCACGGGCGCCGATGGCACTGACGTGGAGGACTGGCTCGCCATTTACGAGCGCGTGAGCGTCCCCAACAAATGGGACGAGGACGGCAAGTTGACAAACTTGGTGTTCTACCTTGCGGGCGTTGCAAGTTTGTGGTACACCAACCACGCGTCCGAGTTGGCAACCTGGTCCGGTTTCAAGACTGCTATCACCAACGTTTTTGGCCGCCCTGCCGTTCGCAAGCTGCAAGCCGAGCAGCGCTTACGCGAACGCGCTCAGCAGGCCGGTGAGTCATTCACCAGTTACATTGAAGATGTCCTGGACTTGTGCAAGAAGTCGAACGACAGCATGTCCGAATCAGACAAGATCCGGAACGTCATGAAGGGCATTGACGATGATGCCTTCACGATGCTGCTTGCCAAAAACCCAGGCACAGTAGCTGAGGTCATCACGCTGTGCCAGAGCTACGAGGAGCTCCGCCGGCAGCGTTCGATGACCCGTCGCTCCACACCACGAGGTGCAGGGCTTGCAGGCTTGGAAGCGAGCTGTGATCAGGTGGCACTGCTGGCAGATCTCAAGTCCTTCATACGTGAGGAAATCGCGCGGCAGTTCTCTCTCCTGCCCTTTGCCCACCCACCGGCTGCTCAACAATCGGCCACTACCATTCTTCCACCCATCCGCCGAGCGATTGAGCAGGAAATAGCGGAGGTCATGCCTGCGTACCACCCACAACAACTTCCGGCCCCTGCACCCCCAAGTTACGCCCAAGTGGTCGCAAGGCCGCCTCCAGTCGTTCAAGCGCCTGCACCAGTGACTTACGCCGAAGCTGCCGCACGACCTCCGTCCTTTGCAGCGGGTATGCCGGCTGCATATGTTGGCGCAACCCCTCAGCCTCATTTTCAGCCCACCATGCAGCCTTTCCAGACACCGTTCCGGGCGAGACCCACCCCGGCAAACCGATGGCGCACACCCGACAACCGGCCCATCTGCTTTGCTTGCGGTTACGCCGGTCACGTAGCCCGTTATTGCTCTCGACTACAGCCGGCTCCCACTTCTCCTGTTGCTGGCCACCTTAGCCGTTCGTATAACGAGGAACTGCCGTCTGTGCCACTGTCGTCTCGCCCAGGTCCGTCTGCTCGAAGGTCGCCGTCTCCACGACGTCGGTCTCTGTCCCCCATGCGGCCAAGCTCTTCTGCTCATGAGCGGGAAAACTAGTCGTCGCAGTCCCAGAGGCAAGGACTGCGACGCTATCGCATTGTGAAAGCCCTCAGAGCCGCCCATCTAATGTCATTGACGTGCTTGTGGACAATGTTCATGCATCTGCTCTTATTGACACTGGAGCTGCGGTATCAGTTATGAGCGAAAACCTTTGCCGCTTGCTTCGAAAAGTGACGACGCCGATTTCTGGACTGTCCCTTCGTACCGCTAGCTCACATCGTATTAATCCTACAGCAGGCTGCACAGCTCGCGTTGTCGTTCAGGACGTTCTGTATGTCGCCCAATTCATCATCATTCCTGCATGCTCTCATGACGTCATTTTGGGATGGGATTTTCTCTCCCGCAACGACGCCGTCATTCATTGTGCCGCCGCCGAAATTGAACTCTCGCCCTTCTCGCAGTTGACGCCAGAAGACGGTCCCTCGACACTGAACAAGATTCTTGTGAAAGACGATACTATAGTGCCTCCAAGCTCGACGATGGGCGTATCGGTCTACTGCACCGGTCTCTCCGACACAATTGCACTTGTTTCGCCATCCTACCGTGCTTCCAGGAGGAAAGGGTTGCTAGTACCTTTCGCGACCGTGCAAATCACCCAAGGCAACGCCGCTATTTTTGTGACCAACCCATCCCCGTACACTGTTACCTTGGTTCAAGGGGAATGTCTCGGCAGAGTGGAAGCAGTCGACGACGCACAAGTCCTGGACGTACCCGAAGACTCGCGTTGTCCCGATTCACGTACCATCAGTGCTGTTTCTACTTCTGACCCATCATCTCCTGATGTATTTGGCCCATTCATTGATGACAACCTTACGTCAGTGCAGCGTTCCCAGCTTCTAGACCTGTTGCAAGAATACCGTTCTTCTTTCGATGTCGGGCGAAGTTCTCTCGGTCGCGCGTCCACTGTTACGCATCGTATTGACACTGGTGCCCATCCACCATTACGGTAACGTCCATACCGCGTGTCGCCTGCTGAACGCCGGCAAATTAACGAGCAGGTTGACGATATGCTCCGACGCGACGTCATTCGGCCCTCGGACAGTCCATGGGCGTCTCCTGTTGTTCTTGTTGCGAAGAAAGATGGTTCTGTGCGGTTCTGTGTGGACTACAGACGGCTCAATAAGATCACTCGCAAGGATGTCTACCCACTGCCGCGCATCGACGACGCAATTGACAGCCTTCACGGAGCCCAATTTTTTTCTTCTCTCGATCTGCGCTCGAGGTACTGGCAAGTACCCCTGGCTGATGATGCTCGACCGAAGACTGCCTTCATCACACCCGACGGCTTGTACGAATTCAACGTCATGCCGTTTGGTCTGTGTAATGCACCTGCGACATTTGAGCGCATGATGGACACCGTACTGCGCAACTTGAAATGGCACACGTGCTTGTGTTACCTAGATGACGTTGTTGTCTTCGCTCCAGATTTCTCCACCCATCTCCAACGTCTAAAAGAAGTTTTCGCACGTGTGAGCAATGCCGGCTTGCAACTAAATCTGAAGAAGTGCCGCTTTGCAGCACGCCAACTCACCATCCTAGGGTACGTCGTGTCCAAGGATGGCATTCTTCATGACCCAGCCAAGCTTCGGGCCGTGGCCGAATTCCCAAAACCTGCGTCCGTCAAAGAACTGCGTAGTTTCGTGGGCCTGTGCTCATACTTCCGACGCTTTATACGAAACTTCGCCACGATTATATCACCGCTGACGAAGCTCCTCGGAAGTAACGGGCCCCTCAATTCGTGGTCGTCAGAGTGCGACAACGCGTTCTTGAAGCTCCGCCACTTGTTGACGTCTCCTCCCATTCTCCGCCACTATGACCCTACGGCCCCAACAGAAGTGCACACGGACGCCAGTGGTGTAGGCCTCGGCGCTGTCCTGGCGCAGCGCAAACCCGGGTTCCCTGATTATGTTGTGGCATATGCAAGCCGTACGCTCACAAGAGCCGAGACAAACTACACCGTCACGGAAAAAGAGTGCCTGGTGATCGTCTGGGCTCTTACAAAGTTTCGACCTTATTTGTATGGTCGCCCATTCGATGTCGTCACTGACCATCATGCACTATGCTGGCTGTCATCATTGAAGGATCCCTCAGGCCGCCTCGCCCGTTGGGCTCTTCGCTTACAAGACTACGACATCCGCGTCCTCTACCGCAACGGACGCCAGCATGCTGACGCCGACACCCTCTCGCGCTCCCCTCTGCCTGAAGCTAACGTGCTCTGCTCAGTATCCTCGGTTGTTGTTTCTGCCATTGATGTTGACATCATCGCTACCGAACAGCGAAAGGATAATTGGATCGCCCAACTGATCGACTTGCTCTCTGATCCGTCCGCAATGCCATCCACGCGTGCCTTGCGTCGTCGAGCTCACCATTTCGCCATTCGTGACGGCCTCCTACACCGACGCAATTACGACGCCGATGGCTGGCAGTGGCTACTCGTGATACCTCGCAGTCTGCGGTCGGAGATATGTGAATCCTTCCATTCTGATCCACAGTGCGCGCACTCTGGGGTATTCAAAACCTACCATCGCATTAGACAACGCTACTTCTGGCGCGGGATGTACCGCTACGTCCAGCAGTTCGTTCGCTCCTGTCTCGCTTGCCAACGCCGCAAACCGTCCGCACACATGTCACCAGCCGGTCTGCAACCGCTACCTTGCCCTGACCGTCCGTTTGGACGCATAGGTATCGATTTGTACGGACCACTTCCTCTGACGTCCGCTGGCAACCGCTGGGCCATCGTCGCCGTAGATCATTTAACGCGATACGCCGAAACCGCCGCTCTCCCTGCGGCTACTGCGCGTGATGTTGCGTCCTTCCTACTACATCGATTTATATTGCGCCACGGTCCACCCCAGGAGCTTCTCAGCGATCGAGGCCGTGTCTTCTTGTCGGAAGTAGTCGATGCCATTCTCACTGAGTACCATTCTGTCCACCGCAAAACTACTGCTTACCACCCGCAGACGAATGGTCTGACCGAACGCTTTACCCGCACCCTCGGCGACATGCTGTCGATGTACGTCGCCGCCAACCACACCAATTGGGATACCATACTGCCCTTCGTCACTTACGCCTACAACACCGCCCCTCAGAGCACGACTGGTTTTTCACCTTTCTTTTTGCTGTACGGAAGGCACCCGTCACACACCATCGACACGATACTCCCGTACACGCCGGATCCATCTGAGTGTACACCTATTTCCGAGACCGCCAGGCTTGCTGAAGAGTGTCGCGAGCTTGCCAAGACTTTTACGATGCATGAGCAAGAGCGGCAGAAGAGTATTCGTGATGGCTCCGCCACTTCTGAGCCCACCTTCCTTCCTGGTTCCCTTGTATGGCTCTCAATCCCAACCTCTGTAGCTGGCCTTTCTGCCAAACTGCTCCCGAAATATGAAGGTCCCTACCATGTGATCGAGCGCACATCTCCGGTCAACTATCTTATCGAGCCAATTGAACAATCTTCGGACATGCGCCGCCGCGGGCGCGACATAGTCAACGTGGAGCGTCTGAAGGCTTACTATGACCCGCTCGTAGTGACAAGCTGTTAGGTCGCCAGGCGGCTCCCTCTTCGACCCCGGGGTAATTGTACAGAAGCCGCCGAACACTGAAGTGGGTCGAACTCTTATGTGCTTTCTAGTGGGTCTGCCCAAAGAGAACGCCGCTCGCGCGGAGACCCCGTGTTTTGGCCGTTACTGTCGCCATTGTGTAGACTCGCTGTGTGCCGGCTAATAAACGCCATAACACAGCATTATCATCGGTGGCCGCGTTTGTTACTGAACTTCATTGTTCATGAGGCGTGCTCAGGCTTATCAGAACATTTTAAAATAATCTGGAAGGCTCCAAGATATTCAGAAGTGGCTTCCGCAGGGCAGCGGCTACACGTGTAATCAACTGGCTACGTAAAAATGTAAAATATGGATGTCACGTATGTATCCATCCCGAAATGCAGATGTGTGCTATGGTCTTGGAATGTCCTGTCGACTAAATTCGTCACGAGTGTAGCAAATCACGCATGCAGCGTTGTGTATAGTTCTCTCAAGTATGCGGTGAGCTTCCTAATGGTGTACGTCTGTCTGCTTCTTGGATGAATGTATTTTTTGAGAAGCACCTTTGTAACATAGATGGTGCCTATCAGCCAGAAAGTTCAATCTTTGTTTCGGTTAAACACCTTGTTCACTTGAATGCAGTACAGACGTTCTAAATGTATAGGTTATTTTCCTACACTTTACGTCTCGTAGAATAACTTTAGCCTTCGAGATATTTAGACTGCTTTCCTTCTTTCTTTGTTTTCCGCCAACAATCCCTAAACATTCGAGATCCGTAAACTAGCCATATTTCGCGGTGTCTCGAGTAAGCTCCATGTTGGCAACTTGGGTTTAGTTTGCGTGCATTACCTTAGAGGGCCCTTTAGTGCGGTATTTAGTGAGGTGTGGTGCGAGGTAAATAGTAAATACTCAAATAATCTTGACTCTATGCAAGAAGCTTGTTAATAACATAGACTTGTCGGTACTCTCTTGGAAGTATTGGTATACCTCGTTATTTCGACGATACTTATTTTAGACGTTGCAAAAAGATGTTACACAAGGTATACAACAATTATCTTGTTGTATACCTTACGTCCTAATTCTTATGTTCTACTGCGCCGTTGAGATCCTATTGATCATACGAACTGTTGATTCCGGGTCGCGTACTGCAACAGAATAAATCATGTGCTTGGTCTACAATCAATCAGCAGCGTTTTCTGACGGTACTAAAAAAAAGTGTTACGGGGCCCCTTATTTATATATGCGTCAACTTTCCTTGGAGCGTCCTGCGAAGCGCGACATTCCAAGGAGCGCTACAAGTGTCGCGAGTCGCGACTCACCGAAAACACCGTAGGTCGGCACAACGTGTGGAGCTCGCTCATAAAATATATTTTTTCTCCTCAGAACTCAGTCGGACTCTCATCCACCGAACTATCACGCGACTTGACTCGTTTAATTTCCCAGTCGGACTCGCTCGGACTCAAACTCTCCAAAATATTACTCAGCAGGACTCAGACTCGCGGCTCAATCTGAGTCTGAGTGAGCCGACTCCCGAGTCCGTCTGCATACGAATGGTTTCTTCGAACTTGGTGCAAATGCACTTTAACACCAATATATCTCGCATCTTTAAGTATGAGATATCGGTGATGTCAGTACAGCAAGAAATCTTTTATTGAAATAGGTTACACACATAGTATATTTTTTTCTCTGAAATTCTGGGGAAATAGTTTTCGGAGTTGGGGGATGGGTGACGGCACCGCCTCATTTCTACCGTAATTCACGCCTTTGAACAGTAAATATTGAGCTGGCGTATGAACGTTGCTGCTTTAACGTAGGCGTGAGTCGTCATGAGTGTGAACGTGTGCCTACGGTAGGACGACAGGAATGCTCAAGTTAGGTAAACAAGAAAATACTATTTTTTGTTCTATAGCGTTATTGAATTGGCTACGTAGCAACAGAACCTTGTCCTCTATTCTATGTGTTCACTCACAGCAGCGGTTGTGTTGGGCCGGCGCAGGTGATCAACACACTTTGCGTCCAGTTCTTTGCCAGGCGTCAAGGCAGTGGCCGCCATGTATACGCGTGTGCACAGAGAAACAGAAATGAGTAAGGTGACGTTAATGGTCCATGGCTGTGCGCTCATTTCTCTCATAATCTCCACCTGTGAGTATCGAAAGAGGGGAGAAAGGGTTCTCAAGAATCAGTTTAAAGGAACACACAAGACAATAAGCCGATGTGGACTATTGAAACGGCGCTTGATAAACGTCGCACAGTTTTTAAAAAAAATCATTCTTTAGTATTCAACACCTACAGCACAATTAAAACTGCCCACGTTCGAGGGCGACCTTCTGACATGGCTTTTCAAACCCTTTGCTCACGTTACTTAAAAACGATTCTTGCGTGGTTATCGGTCACGTGAATTTTCTTTTTGCATGAGTGAGAATGAATTGCACTTCGCCCTTTTTGCACTTCTTACTTGAATTATTCCGCCTTGTATTCGGTCCATAACCCGGTCACAAGTCAGAACGAGGTTGGTCATTCGTACACCTCTCAATGTTTTGATTGTGTGATGCAGGGGAATGTCATTTTCGGTCATGTGCTGTTCTAGTATCTGTCAATAGTTGTACCGAGGCCCTACAGCAACATAGAGCCTTTTTTTTTTCGAGAAAATACCACAAGTGGCGCACATTGTGTCCGGCTTTTACTTTAAATTACCAGTGCTTAAGGTCTGCTGTGCCTTATCACGTGGTTGTGACGATGAAGAAGGCTGTAGTGAGACTGAAAGATACTGATAGTTTGACTTATTGTGTCGAGATTGATCTTGACAGTGTCTATTTAAACCGACAAAAATACAGCCATCAGTGGCTTAAATGAATCACGAACAGTAGAAATAACGAGAAAGAAATTGAACATAGAAATGCACCGGACCCTTACAAACTCAAATATGGCAAGCATGTCATTTTCGTAAAAGGACAGGTCTTCCCTAAAAAAAAATGATACATTGACACGTGGTCATCCTACGAACACTTATGGCTCACCACTACGTCGTCTCTTCGCTTTCCATAACTCCGGTGCGTATTATTAGATAGATATTAGGTACTATATTATAACTCCATAACTCCGGTGCGTATTATTAGGTAGATATTGAGTATTATCTTGTTTCAGGGGAGAAGCCGGGTGTCATTATGTGCGGATATGAGATGGCATGCATATAATTGTAAACCCTGATGTGGCTATACGGCACGCCGTCGTAAAGGGCTCCGGAAATCTCTCGCCGCGTGTACCTCTAATACCTCCTCCATCGAAGCATGACAGCAACGGCCGAAGTCGAACCCGTTATCCTCGAGTGAGCAGGCCAGCATTGTAACCACTGTGCTACTGTGTCAATGTGGCGCACGATAGCATGCAGATACACCCCAAAATATATGGAGCTGCTAACAAGGGGCAGCGCCAGGGGTGGGCATAAGGGGGGGGGGGGGGGCTGAAGCACCCTTCCCCAAATTTTTGCCTTCCACCATGTTACCCCCCCCCCCCCCCCACACACACAAGAGGGAACATTGTCATAACACAATGGCCATGTTCCCCACCTTGCTCCCCTGATTGAGCTCACTCGTCATGGGTGTCCCCCGTTCAGGTAATCCTGGCGCCACCTGCTGCGGCTAACACTGAATGACTGATGTTTACCGTAGTCAACTCAGGGCCATCGTGTTTGCTGAGATCAGAAGACTTTGTCTAAGTACTGTCATGTACTCCTTCCGGGGCATTTATCAGAAACTAGTTCATACTAAGGGGCACCGCAACGTGACAGAACCGTCGCTACTGTAGCCGTCTGTTTTCCAGACTGCAGAAAAAACCGAAGCGCCACTGATTGAAGACGAGATAAACTTTCGTTTCTACATTTTGCAATACACTAATGTCGCGCCATGCAAGATCATTTGTACACAGTCAGTATGGACGACTTAAAGAGATTAAGAACTGATTACTCTCTACAGGTTTTACGGTGCAACAAACAGGTTCTTCTCATTAGTGGATAAACTTGCAATGGTTGATTACAAAATGACGTGGATATTTTGCAAGAAGAATTTTTCGACCTGAGAAGCCTCTTACAGCAACGCTGAGAATTGACAGCAATTCAGATAGCTCTCCTTGCAAACTGTTTATTATGCTCGACATAGTACTTTCGTTTCAATAAGTTTTCTGACTGCTTGTCACGTAAATTTATTTTCCCTCCTCGCGAGTCAGGTGCTCATTGCACATATACAACTCGTCTACGAGTGGCGCTTGCGTACCAGATAAGTTACATGCTACATTAGCCTCCGTGGTATGCTCATTTCCGCAGCTGATCGCGGAGGCCATGTGTTACCATTAGGGGTGTGCGAATATAAAATTTTTCGAATACGAATCGAATACGAATATTCATGTTCGAATATCGAATCGAATATCGAATATCAAAGGACAAATGCCTTTACAGTAACCATAATTTAAGATGTATTTATCTAAAAAAATACACAACAGCCTGTCTGTTAACACAACATACACTGTTATTTGGAACACAATGCAAGTAATGGCTAGCTGTTATCATGAAACATAATGACTACATGTTATCATGAAGGAATATGAGTTGCTCCACATGATCAGGCAGGAGGCGCTCCCTCCGAACAGAGACAACCTCCCCTGCCACTGAAAAGGCACGCTCGCTAGGAACTTAAGTGGCTGGTATGGGCAAGTACTGGGGGCGAAGCTTTGCCAGACTGGGGTATCTGAAGGTGCCGACAGTCCGCCACCACTCACATGGGTCACTGTCTTTCTTCAGTACGGCTACTTCAGAATACGCTTTAATTTCCCATTCTGAAGTAGACAGTGGTGTACTTGCTACTTGACTATTTGCAAGATTATCAAATGCACTCCAAACATCAGAGTGAACGCATAGTGAACGTGTGGTAGTGCAGCACGCTACGGTGGCATACGAAAAGCGTGCAATACGTTTACACGAACGTCCACTTTGCTGCTGATTGTTGAACGTCGCTGGCCGACATAGTGCCTCCGTGCACTTCTGACGCTTATCGCCCCTCTTGGCACCGTTTTAATATACCTGAACCCAGCGGAAATAATAATGAAGAGTTATTTTCCGCATGATGATCCAATCAAATATTCGATATTGTCGAATACAGTTTTTTCGTATCGAATACGAATAGTGCGAATTTAATATTCGACGAATATTCGAAACTTTCGAATATTCGCACACCCCTAGTTACCATACATGAGCAACAGATCGTACGGCAAGTGAAGAAGGCGCGTCTGTTGTGCTCACTACAAATGAAAAATTATTGACACATACTAGTTAAAAAAAGATTTCAATATAAAAGGGGGTACTGTATATGAATATTGTTATTGAGGCCATTAAATTTGTGCGGGAGTAAAATGTCGCGTGGTCATTATAATTTGCATTTTCGCTTTTTTTTTGCACGAGAGGCACGAAAAGCGGGTTTACTGAAAAATGAAAATGCCAATCAGCATTTAATGTGAAAAGGGGGGTTTCTTTTAGCCACTAATACAATCTTTCCGTTAGTGAGGTTATCCAAATTTGGGCTCTGGGTCTGTTCTTTTAAATATTGAATTTATGCCACTCATGTGAAAGTAAATGTATGTCCCATCATTCACATCACAAGACGTGCCATTGATATTTTTTGCACTTGCCCATCAGATAACGCAAATTCTGGCACGCACATCCAATTAAGGAAAGGGATGGGGACGCAACCATAATGACATAACTGCCTAGCGGTTGAGATAGATGCAGCAAGTTCCTCGCCAAAAAGTCCTTGCACGTTGGGCCACTGTTGTAATATTAGACGAATATCTCCTTGCCTCTGCATACGTAACGGGACATACGAATGGCATAACATTCGCCTATGAACTGCTTATAGCATACATAAAAATATTTGCTCGTCTAATCAGAGGCACTCAGCATCTCATGAAAAAGACAGCGTTGCAATTTGCTAAAACACGCTTTGAGCAACGCTCAGTGAAGTTGCAAGAATGAATCCTTCGAATAGCGTGAAAAAGAAATGAGGTAAGCGCGTACGAGGTAAAGTGATTCTCGCACTCACCATGCCATAAAGGTTCGGGTTCTTACTGGTGATCTCGTAAGGCGCTCCTCCTGTGATAAAGCACTCGAGGTGCGCTTCGTGTTCGTCAACTGTCAAATGCGTCACGATAATGACTGCGTCCGCAAGAAAGGCGCTGGAACAAATGAAGATGGGGACATAGTTATCCAAAATTTAATAATATGGAGCTTGTACGCCCCAAGAACCGTGATATGATTATGAGGCGCGCCATAGTCGAGAGCACTGGAAATTTGGACCATCTGGTGTTCTTTAACGTGCCCTGACATCGCACAGTAGTTCACAGGCTTCTAGCGTTTCGCCTCCATTTAGAGGCGCACTGAAGTCAAACACCAATTTACGTTAGACTGAAAGCTGAATCTATGACAACATCTAAGACGACAATATTATCAGCAACAGTGCCCTACTTACCGAGAAATTAAAGTAAATGCGCAATAGCACAAGTGCCGCAGTAGGACATTTTCAAAATGATCCCGATGACATCAGATAGACAGCCTACAATCAATCACTAGTAATCAATCTAGATGTACTAAGTAAAGAACGTTCCGCGCATTAAGATACTCAATAAAATGCTGCTTGTTCGTTTCTGTTCGATTATTGCAAAAAATAATCGTCGGACGTTATCAAGGGGAATGGTTCAAAAATTCTATTTTCGCGTGGTTACACGGGACAGGTGGTGCCTCGTATTACACGGGACAGGCAGTGCCATCTACGGGGTTCAGTTGAAACAAAAGCGTCTACAATCTCCAAGCCTATGGCGGGAAATTGACCAATGGCCGTGATTACTGCTGCGGCTCCCACTGCTTTCAGTCTGCTGCTACTAGCGCAGTAAAGCCGGGCAACATTGTGCATGGCAACAGTGGCATCAGACGGTCCGGTCGGTCCGCATCTTGAGGCGGGTAATTTGAAGTGCACTAACCCAATGCGGAGCACTAAAACGTGATTTTATTTTGAAATTGGCCCTTACTTGGCCCAAAAATAACACTACTAGGCTTCTGGACCGCCATTCCAACAATCAACGTCGACTTTGATTGATTGATTTGTGGGGTTTAGCGTTCCAAAACCACCATATGATTATGAGAGACGCCGTAGTGGAGGGCTCCGGAAATTTCGACCACCCGGGGTTCTTTAACGTGCACCCAAATCTGAGCACACGGGCCTACAACATTTCCGCCTCCATCGGAAATGCAGCCGCCACAGCCGGGATTTGAACCCGCGACCTGCGGGTCAGCAGCCGAGTACCTTAGCCACTAGACCACCATGGCGGGGCGATTAGTTGACTTTAGTGTTTTTTATGTCCGACTGCCTTGGCCGGGACGAAACCTGTGGTCTTCACCTCGGAATCCAAGCCCCGTAAACCTCTTTTCGGTGGAGGCGGAAGTGCTTGAGATCCACGTACTTCCAATTAGGTGCACGTTAAAGTATCCTGCGTGGCAAAAATTACCGAAGCCGTGCACTAGGAGACCCTTCCACATGGTAATTTTGGAACGTAAAAAGCCACAATTATTGTACGAGTGTCACATCGGTGGGATTTTTTTTTGTTCGAGAAGGGACTGCTCTTGGGTGACAGATGTTTTTTTTCAAGCGTTTCATAGATCATTTCTGGTAATTTCTGGTTAATCCCTATAAGTAATAAAGAGCAACTGATGCGGCTGCGTTCTGGTGAAAGTCTGTTTGCTACGCATGAAATATCGAGATTAAATATTCTAGGAATAACAATGCGAGATCCGCTATGCACAAAGCACTGATTTGGATCTCTGCCCACGCCTCTTAACATGCAACAGTACATGCCGGAGATCAAACAGCTACTATGCCAATTTATTGTACAGTGTGAGTGAACAGAAACGTAAGCCGTACGGCATTCACATTATTTGCGCTTTCGCATTTATTTTCAACTGGTTGTAGCCTGATGGTAATAGAAAGGTAATAGTCTTCTATGATAAAATCAAGAACTATATTGCATTTTTTTTGATGACTTGCACGTCAGAGTGGGCAGAAAGCAGTGTGTCGTGCTGTACGCATTTCTTTCCAGCCATCATGTGCTGCCGAAGGTTTGTTATTGTTACTGGTCAGCGTGTACCAAACTGGCTACCGGTGCTTAGGCGATTGGTGGCGTGAATGGCTCTTTGTACGACACGGAAGCACGATATGAGAAGCAGTCGTTGGTGGACGCTTACGACATGCTGGTGGCGAATGAGCGCAGCACGGGGGTCTTGGTGACTTGCCAGAGATAAAAGCCTGCGACTACAAATCTACGAGTGGGTTTTTTCTGCCTTGGATTGGCAGCCTTCAACTTTTCTTGTTCGATCCGGATTGCCTGTAGAAAACATGAAGAAAATGCTTTATTTATTTATTTACTTATTTACTTATTTCGTTTATTTATTTGTTTGTTTGTTTCTTTCTCTACTTGTATATGAATTCTACATCACCTAAATGCGCACTTCGTTTGGGGAATAGAACCAATTTCAAATAAATATAGGGTCTCGACAGTCAGGCAGATTGACTGCAGTTAATAAAAATCGTGCTGCGTAATTTTTGGATTTCGCTTTGCAATTTTAGCGTCTTATTTGAAGGGTCAGTGTGCCATTGACAATTTGAGAAACTCTTGATGAGTGTGTTGGGTAGATTATTTGACATGGAACTCTGAACAAGATCAGCTATTTCGGCTAGTTGTTTAAATTCTATTGTATTAAAGGTTGCAGCGCAAGCACGAAATTGCTAGAAGAAAAATGAACGAAGGGCGAGGAATGGAAGGCAAGGAGGATAACACAACGCCCGTGTTGTCCTCTTTGCCTTCCATTTCTCGCTTTATGTTCACTTTTTTCAAGCACTTTCATGCTTGTGCTGCAATCCTTAATACAATTAAACTCTTAGCAGCTTCATAATTGGGATCGTAAGGTTTGTTGTTCAGGAGAGAAATTAAAGGTCATCTAAATTTCATTGTTGCATTTCGCGCTCGAACTTCAGCGCCCTTACGTGTAACTTCACTTTGACGTCACAGACTTCAAAGGTTCCATTTATTTGTGTTTTGGCTGTATTTACCGAGTAAAACTTTGGAAAGTTTCCAGTGTTTAGTCTTTGGTTCAAATAGAAAATAGTGTAGAGACAGAAAATTTCTCACCGCTAAATACTCCTACCATCTTTGAGGCGCCGGGAAAGTGAAATATTTCATGGTGAGTTGGTATATTGTGTTCTTGTGCTTTTCCCCCTCGCTTAACAAGTATCTTTTACTGGAAATTTCGGGACTGTCTACGCTTTAAAACGGTTAGCACGGTGTCGGGAGAAATTTTTTACCTCCTCCTACACGCTCCTTTCGGTTTACGATCAGCGAGGTTAGATGAAACTGAGTCGTATATTCATGCTAGTGGAGCTCGAACAAGAAAATCCAGAATATATTCGTTCGGTCTTATAAACTTAACAATATTCGACGTTGTGCACTTATGCAGGATAAAATAAAATTAAATAAACGCGATTGAAAATTCAGCTGAGTTACATGTAGAGCTCATCTCCACGCGAAGCTTGAAAAAACAATGTAGACTTTATTTTTATCACCTACTAATAAACCTCTAATAGCGAAATGACAGAAGTAGAAACTTCAAACAACTTAGATCCCTAAAAATTGACTCACTGTCTCATTTTATATCTTCTTTAGGAAAATATTGACCGCGTATCTTCGTGCTTCACCGCAAATGTCGTCGAAAGACGATAACCTTCTTTCTGGTGGCGCTGCGTGAGATATGGCGCCATCTGGCAGTAATTAAAAAAAAAAAACTAAAGTTCTTTTGAAACGCAATGTCGCTGGTAAGTGCCAGCACATGTTTTAGTGAAGCGTAGGAAACGCCCGCTTTTTCGTTCATGCGTCGCATTGTAAGCGTAGCGTAATAAACGCTGTGGTTGTCAGAAATACGTATTTATACATTTTCAAAGAAAACGCAGTACCTAATACTTACGTATTGATGTTGCGGCTCAAGTATGTGTAATAGCTTTCTAAAGCGTGAGATCGTTCTCGCGAATTCGGGTTCTCGTGAGACGCACTCACCTTGAGCAGGTCGAAAGCCTCCTTGAGTATTTTATCTCTTTCGCTAAGCTCGTGGTCTTGAACGCCTATGTCGAAGACGCCGTAATGAAACACGTTCTTCAAAGTCCAGTATTCTTCGAGCGTAGACCGGCCCGTTGTGCTGGTCACATCCGCCAGGGCAGCTGTGCGATTCCTGAAGCATGAGGTAATGACCATCATTAGATTATAGAATAAATCCACCAACAATAAAGTAAGCGGAGGTACTAACCCAAGAAGAAAATGAAGGTAGGAGATGGTATGAAGGACGGTTGAAGCATGCATGCAGTCAACGTAGAAGTCAGAATGCCAAAAGAATTAACCAAGCTTTCCCTAAAAACTTCAGAATAATAAAGAAGTGATTTCATATTAAACTAACAACCACAAGGGACAACATAACTTTCAGAGCTGTCACAAAGATCTCATGTCACACTTATCGTATGTCACAAAATGGACTTCTTGATATACGAACCTAATGGAATTGAAGATTGTGAAGCAGCAGTTAAAAATGCGGTAGCATAAAAGCAGTTAAAAAACTCTCCGTGGGAAGGAACATAATGCATGTCATCAGAGATAAACGGAAACTATAGTACTAATTTTAGTTACCCTGCGAAATTGGCCAAGGACATGCATCCAAAACTGCACGTAAACTACATTATATTGTCCCAATTCAGAGAAACCAAAGTCGATCATGACGCTGATGCCCTAAGCGTAACTATAATGAGGTGAGAAAGGACGCGCAAGTCACGTCTCGAGAAAGAAAGAGTCGGAGAAGACTGTAGAAGTACTCATCCGACGAAAGATAATAAATTTATATTTTAGACGCCGGCAACAATCTACGCAGTATGCATTCCAACTCAAGTGCAGTGAATTTGGGTGAGTCAAATAATTCTTTATATCGAACTGTTTTTGGAGACGACTATGCTTTAACGGCGATGTATATGAATATCTACTACCACACTGATCAAAAATAGCTGAAACACTTTGTATATTGAATACTGGGCCATCCGACACGCGCCGAGATGTCAACTTTCCATAATAAAAAAAAAAGTTCATTTTTAGGGAATAAATTGCTAGGGTATCGGCAGAGTCCTTAAATGTCTCGTCTTGTCGGCTTGTCGTGCCGTCATCACGGATCATCACAAACGTACACATGCAGGAAAAATTTGGAAAATCGCTGTTTTCGCCAACGGTCCACACTGTGCATGCTATGAGCTTAAGGTTCATCGTTACTGCCTCGATCATTATGTTTGGCTTAGCAGCAGTGTTAGGATCCCAGATGAAATTCGTCCAGGTGTTCAACTCTCTTATCTAAAACTAGAGACACAAACGCGCATCTCCACCGTAATCTATTCGGGACATCAGTTCTTGATAGATATTTATAATATCTACTATGTGATTGTGCGTTGATGAGTAAAGCGGGAACGAGTAATGTTTATGCTGTGGAAAACACCAGCGCACGCTGCCGGCTTCGCCACTAAGATTCGCATTGGGGGAGTTAAACCACTCTGCTCAACACACATCTTCACCTCAACTTTTGCTCGCGGAAAGGGACTTTTCTGAATGCATCTGGAGGTTTGGAAGGGTGTCTTGGTGTACGAGCTGGTAATATGCCAATAACAAGCGTAGACACTGAAAAGAATAACGGAGCAGAAAGAACAACACACTCGAAGCGCATTAAAACACTCTGATGCGTTTGCGTTCTTTCTTTATCGTTCTTCTTTTCTACGCCTTGTGTGCCACCTTCAATAATGACATTTGAAAGGGGGAGCGTTGTAATTAGCGGGCAGAGTAGAGAGAACTTGCGCATGGGGAATGCTGATGGCGAAGGCAGTCTTCGTCGATGCAACCGCTCTGTTCAGCAACTTCCTCGTGAGCCTGCTGCTGTCGTCGGTGAAGGTGTCCCCACCATGAACGTAGAACGGAATGAAGGCGTAGTCGCAGGAGCTGGTGTCCACCTGGTCGTAGTCTTGCTTGTGCGCGCCGAACGTGCAGAAAAGCGGAGTCTCGCCCATGGGTCGTATTGCTGGCCCTGTGGGCGCTGTAGGGGCGTGAAAGTACAGTGCTTAACCGATGATTGGACGGCTATAAAGAAGCAGAACTTCGAACGTGGTGATATATACCTGAGAGTGAAGCAATAGTTGCACGACGCTGTACTAAAAAGAAAACACATATTTCTCGTCGCACTTTTACAGGAGGGAAGATGACCATTGTTCGGACACTCTGTCGACGGCCGTCGTTATCAAATGTAGGGATGATCTCGTAGTCAACAATGGGTGTGCATGGGCATCACATGTCTTCGTTGTGGAATTAATAGAGAGGTTGCGAGCACTGGAAAGCGACACGCATGTGACTAGACAACTCGAAGGCAACGTTTCTAAGCGTGGCCGACGCTTTGTATACCTAAACAAAGTCGCTACATTTGTAATACATCAAGAGACGCTACGTAGAGACTTTCTAACAGACAGTCCCCTTGGCGCCGCGATAGTACTCTCTGGGCTGCGCTAAATAGGCATGACCCCTAAATATCCCGGAATTGGGCTGCAGAGGCTGTGACGTTAGCTTTTGTACTTTTGAACTCAGTAGGAGAAATGCGGCCAGAACTAAACAGAAAATGTACGTGCGTCGAGTCCTGCTCTCTGCTACTTCTTGCTGTCCCATGAACGACATCATATTCAAGTAAATTGTTGGCAAACAATTAAAGTCCCCGAACTACCGTTACTCTTTGAATTTAACGCCCTCTTTTGTCAGCCGGGAGGAAAATGGAAAAAAATTTGTACGTTGTAAAAAATAGGGTTATACGCGATTTCAATATGCCTACGCATGCCTAATTAGCATTTTGATAATTATGTGAGTACTAGTGGAGTTGCGAATGTAACCTTTTTCATTAATTAAACTTCATCAACTAAACATTAGTCGCTTGTCCAGTCTACTAGGAACAATATCGGCTAGGTTTGCTTCGCATAGCACTGTCCGTCTCTTTTCTAATTCATGGAAATGCTCATCGCGCATGAATGGTCGATGAAAAAAAAACAAGAGCTAAGTGGCGCACTGTTTCATAACGCTCTGACCATGGTGGCAATAGAAAAATGCTAAATCCTTTTCTATTTTGTCATAGATGACTCTACTGACCTCCTATTGAACTACAGGCTACAGCCGCTTCAAAAGAAACACGATACAGCAAATAATGTAGAGAGCACGTTTCTTTCCATTCCCACTGTACGCGCGGTTGGTGGCGCAGGAGGGACAGAAGCACTGCAAGGTTGCTGTGGAGCTAGAGTGGCTTTTGCATTACCACTGGAGGTCCCTGGAGCTGGACTGGTTGGTGCAGTCGTAGGCGCTCGGGTAGGACTCAACGGTGGAGCTGAGGTAGTGCTTGGAGAAGTACTAGGGTGCGCTGGAGCTGCAGTGAGTGGTGTAGGTGCAGGCGCTGGTGTTCCAGGAGGCACAAGAAAGATACAAAGCGTTGGTCAAACCTCTATTTGAATAAATATTGAGCATATCTTTGGACGAAGTGACAAAGCGTTTTCTTTCTTCAAAAAGCGGCGTCGATATTACAACGTAGGAATATTTTGTGGACGCATGCTTTTCACACTAATACACAAAAACGTTTGAGATCAAATGCTGCGAATGGTCTTGTCTGATTATATTGCCAGAATCGTCCTTTTCTCTAAATTCGTTAAAAGTGAATACGGTCCAGTAGAGACAATAATTTTCCTCACAACATAAGGCTGGTCTTGAGACACCTGGGCGTGAACAGCAAAATATATTTTTTGCGTACATTAAAAGGGCCCCCCTGCCGTGTCTCTCATGAGCCAATGTCATGAGCCAATGTCTGTCATGAGCCAACGGTTTAACTACGCAACTACTGATGTAAGCCGACAGCCGTGTTTTTCGGCATGTCACGCTGTTCACTTTGGGTGTTTGGCATCACTTGTAGAGAGAAAAGCGAACAATTCGTAACTGCATTTGAAATTTAGTTGTAAGTTTTCTGCTTCACGTTGCGATGTTGAGCACACATGATCGCAGGAGCCACCGATAATTTAACAGTCAGCCAAATTTGCTGGTCATGTTTAGAAAGTGCTGCACGGCTCTTCAATGTGTTTTCTACACTGCGTGCTATACCTGGGGATGTTTTAGTTCGAGGTGTCGTTGAGGGCGTAGTCGCTGGCACACTCGGTAGTGGAACTGGAGTGGGTGGTGGTCGTGGCGTCGTCAGTGGCTCAGGGGTAGGTGGCCTAGGGGCAGGTGGTCTAGGGCTAGTAGGGCTAAGGTGAGGTGGCCTAGGGCTGGGTGGTCCAGGAGTAGGTGGCCTAGGGCTAGGTTGTGGAGCCGGAGGTGGCAGTATCGTGTCCGTTGTGGACGTCAGAGTTGACGGCACGTCTTCTGTGGTCGACTCGTCGGTAGAGCTCGTCATCTGTTCGTCGGTCATTGAAGTATCCAGTGGCTCAGGGGTAGTTGGCCTAGGGGCAGGTGGCTTAGGGCTAGTAGGGATAGGGCGAGGTGGCCTAGGGCTGGGTGGTACAGGAGTAGGTGGCCTAGGGCTAGGTTGTGGAGCCGGAGGTGGCAGTATCGTGTCCGTTGTGGACGTCAGAGTTGACGGCACGTCTTCTGTGGTCGACTCGTCGGTAGAACTCGTCGTCTGTTCGTCGGTCATTGAAGTATCAGCTTGCACCGTTGGTTCAGGTGGCGCTGGACATGAGAAATAGAAAAAAAACGAATATGGGAGGAAACGTGACATTTCATAGATATAGAAAGTAGTATAAAGCAGATAATCAAATGAAAGCAGGTGTGAATTGCAGCATAAGCAAACCTAGTAGCTTATTTCGAGTCCTTCAACATGACATAAAAAAAAGCAATAATGCTGGGTGCATCTGTGTGACGTAAGCTTGTAAATCACTTCGTCACATTTGCCACACGATTCAAGCGTTTTTGTTCTGATAACGCTCATGTTGTTCATAAACATCAAAGAAGGAACTGATACGTAGACCTCGGCCGTGCTTAAATTGGTACTTCACTTGACCTAGGCTGCAGTGGAGCATGAATGACGCCAATAGGCAGAGCCACACATTATGTGTAATGACGAGTACTTACACGTATAATAAACATTAGTGAATCGTTGCTCTAACTAATAACACTGGTGTCATGAACCCTACACCAACGTATTGTGGCGCTGTGGGAACGCATTGAATGTATTTTAATATTAATACATAAAATTCGGCAGATTTCACGTACCTGAGAATCGACGTTATGTGAAGCACGGGGAGGGAAGGTGACCGTGTTGCAATTTTTTTATTGAGCGGCACGTCATGAAATGACGCTAAATATATGTACAAATGTTGCACGCACAGACATAAGTTGAAGAGTTGCACCTGTTTATATAGCTGGTTGTTTGCACTTGCGCAACGATGCCAACTGGAACGTGCGTGTTAGCTACACCAGAAGCTAATATGAAGCGCTCATGTTCGCGAGGATGCTGGCCCTGGACACTGCTGAACTTCAGCGCATGGCAACTAACCACAATTGACGTTAACCCGACGTGACGGCTGTATTAGGAGTACACATCTAATGTTTATGAAATCGGGTAGGCAGCACTGCAACCACAATTGACGTTTCGCGAAGAATAGCATCTATTTGAAAAGTAGTTTTGAGGCATGGCGTAGCTCTGCGGTAAAATCTTTCATTGCCACGCCGAATGCTTGGGTTCGACTCCAGCTGGGACTCTGACATATATTCTTTGCATTCGTCGGGTCGACGCGACCGACGTCGGGTGTTTCTTAACGCTCACGCATTAAAATTGCCCGCATACCCGCATACAAGCGGCGCATACCCGCCCGTGGGTATGTCATTGTCTGGAGGAAAGTGTTTGACGACGTACGCGACAAGATTGAGGCATTATTCATGTCTTGACTAGCGCGTCATATTTGTCAAACCACCGTACCCTCCCATGCTAATTTTAATTCACACCAAGTTATGTGGGTGACCCCGAGAGCACCTAAACGTAAGCCGCTGGATAGGTACATAGATACGCTCAATATCACCGACGCTCGCTAAAAAACGCTTCGCATCTAAAACTATACACCATCTCCCCGAAGAGAACCCTGATGTAATATGTAAAGCAGCAGTGGTGCGCATGACGCTGACAAGATTGAAACGGGTGTCGATGCGGGTGCTGGAAGAA
Organism: Rhipicephalus microplus; assembly: GCF_043290135.1. Lineage (NCBI taxonomy): Eukaryota > Metazoa > Arthropoda > Arachnida > Ixodida > Ixodidae > Rhipicephalus > Rhipicephalus microplus. The sequence continues at coordinate 71,607,079 of NC_134702.1, read as the reverse complement.
CGGTTTGAAGCGAAACTCGGTGTAGCATTTACTCGAGTTTAAAACAAACGCAAAGACACGGGAGGCGGGAAGTGCTGAGTACGCTTCCGCTCGGCTTCCTTGGCTTGCGTCTCGTCGGTGTTAGCATGCCGTCTGTATTCTCGAATGAGATCGGTCTTGACTCGCACCTAGTCGGTGTCGTTGGTCTACAACTGCCGACGCTTGCGTTCAGCTGCCCTTGCTCGCGCCTCTTCGCTGTTGACGACGTCATTCGTGAACGTTATCGGCTTCGCAAGCCATTGCAACGCTGGTGACAGCCGGGAAAGGTTGATTGATTGATATGTGGGGTTTAACGTCCCAGAACCACCATATGATCAAGAGAGACGCCGTAGTGGAGGGCTCCGGAAATTTCGACCACCTGGGGTTCTTTAACGTGCACCCAAATCTGAGTACCCGGGCCTACAATATTTCCGCCTCCACCGGAAATGCAGCCACCGCAGCTAGGATACGATCCCACGACCTGTGGGTTAGCAGCCGAGTACCTTAGCTACTAGACCACCACGGCGGGCGACAGCCGGGAAAGGTACGCGCACGCAATCGGGAAGCATGCCGCGATGGCATCCCGACCGCCGGCGCGATCTTGCGGCAAGCAGCGGCACCCTGTCCAAATTGTCGGCGCCGTGAGATTCTCGAGGCGCACGCACCCGCCGGCTCGCCATTCTTCTCACCGACTGATGGAGAGAGGTGGCGTGGGTGAGATGATGCCTATGTGAAAAGTGGGCTCGAGCGTTGCGAGTGAGGGAGAAGGTGAAGTGAGAGAGGGCTGACACGCGACAAGCACGGGGCTGGCGAGGGAGAGAGACGTAACTGCGCACTGCTAGGAGGGTGTGAGCTACTTGGCAATGCTCCAACACCTGCGGCGAGGGTAGCCGTGTGGACGGAGGGACAGAGTTATATAGGCTAGTCGAAAAGCTGCTTCGCATCAAAAACATTTTAGGGGCGAAGCTCCATAAGCCGTGGGTAGTGCGTCTGCGCTGTATGTAGTAGTAGTAGTCATAGTAGTAGTAGGCAGCCACTTCTCGTTTAGTATTTGGAATGTCCTCTAGGTGGATTTATTTCTTTGAGATGAACATATGATGAGAAGTTGCGAGATGGCGGTACTAGGAATATTTACTAGATGGATGAACGGACGAATGGATGGACAGACAAGCAGATAAACATTTGGATGGACGCGTGGTGAGACACAGATGCACGGACAGACTGACGGAAGGAAGCGCGGACGAACGGACGAATGGACGGACGCACAGACAGACGCACCGATAGATGTACGGATGGACACACGGACGGACGAACAGATGGACGGAGGGATGCATGAAGGGTCGCACAGATGGATGCATGGACGGACGGAAGGAAGAACGAACGGACGGATGGAAGCGCGGACGGGCTGATGGATGCTTCTCCCAACTAATCATCATTCCGTGGATATCCTGCGATTTTTTTTTTCGTTTCGATGTGGTGGGAGTGGTGTTTCGCATTAGCGTCTACAGTCTGACGTCAAGGGGAGGCCGCAACTCCCGATGAACAAGCGGCAGCTCAGTAGGCTCAATCACCATCTCACAGTCAGGCGTACACTGATCAGTGAATTGTCTTTCAGTTGACGCCGACAGCGATTTCTGCGATATGAGCCAAAGACACATCGTTCGCAAACCTATGGTGGACTGTGATGATTTGTCGTGATAATGTTTATTACGGTGGCGGCGCTTTGCAGATGTAGGGTGGCGACAACTTTCAAAAAAGTCTTTGTTGGTAGGTGGAAATCGTTGACACTCCACACAAGGAGAACGCAGCATGTCCTCTTAGCGATGCCTTTGAATCGTGTCAGTACTTCCGTAAGACATCACGAGTAATTCAATACCGCAAATTCTTACAAACTTTCGCCCAGTTCAAAATTTTAAAGATTGCTATTGAACGGTGTAACGCGAAAAAGCCGTGGTTAGCGCTGCTAAAGGTTTTATCTGTAGCATGTCATGCATCGTTCACAAGCCGCAATTGATCGATGCGCGGCAATATGTGCTCACCTGTCAAGAAAGAGAACAGAGCGTAGCACAGCGCACCGAGCAGCGTGATGAGGAAGGCGAACAAAAGAGCCAGGATGGCCTTGATTTGCCTGCGAGAATTGACAGTGTAACGACGCACGAAGAATGAGCAAACACAACTTCGAGGTTACTAAATAGCCGAGTAAAAAGACGCAGCGATGATGAAGGGGGTTGACTAGAAAGCATTGGCGATCTTTTTCTTTGTTTCTGTTCGGAAAAACAGAGAGACAGCACCAATACATGCCATCAGAATTTAGGTATGTACGCCTTTGCTTCGTGGATAATATTTTTACTCATGGGTTACTTTATGTCATCCCTTGTGCGCGAGAACGTTGTTCTTGCATGGACTCTAAAATTCGTAATTCTGAATGTATTTGGTTAGTTCAGAAGAAACATTGTACAGCTTCAAGCGCACGCTAATCTTTTGGCGGCCACATTTACAGTTATAATACTTAGGCTGGACTAAAGAAGTCGATAATGAATGGATTGTCGTGACCTATTGTACAATACAACACGAAGCGAGGCAAAATTACAACTCGTGTTTTTTTTTGTTTCAGTTTTCACATACACGATATCTTGACATTGCAAAAAACAAATAAAAAGTTACATTAATTTCCGTGAGAACCTGTGCTTAACGCTCATGCATTTAGGGTGTCCGCAATACTAGACGCTTAATTCTCAGGTTTTCGAAGGCATGCGATAAAAGCCCAGAAAGTTCTTACCACAAAACCGCAGCTTCAGGCAGGAACCCTGCCGCCGGGCTGCAAAAGCATGAAGTACTCCGTGAAACACTGGACAGCATCCATGCGAAACGATAGTTGTAAAATATTTCAAACTAAAAGTAAGATCCGAAGTGACTTTAGTGCGCGTCCTTAGACATGAACTTTACGTCTTCAGATATAGCTTCAAAATATTGGGACAACTTTTCAGACGTGTGGTGCTGAACCTTGTCAAGAAGTGTAAATGTTGGAGACAAAAATAATAGTGCATGATTATGTCGTCAAATTCGTCAACTAACAATAATGACAAATAATGGCAAATGGCCCCGCCACGGTGGTTTAGTGGCTAAGGCACCACGGTGGTCTAGTGGCTAAGGTGTTCCTCTGCAAAAGTGTCCTCATGCTCACCTGGGAACAAGGAGACGTGCGCTTATATTTGTCAAAATCAAAAGTGCACTTAAATCTGTCAACACACACGCACACGCACACACGCACACAATCATTTCCTATATTCCCCCCCCCCCCCACACAACCACCCCTTACAACCCCCCACATACACAGCACACACTATCTTTTCTCTCTCTCTCTCTCTCTCTCTCTCTCTCTCTCTCTCTGTGTGTTTCTGTGGATGCAGTGTGGTGCAGAGGTAGAGAATAACGGATAGAATAAAATGTTTTCGTACGTTGGTCCGTGCTTGACAGATACTTTGATGTGCGGAAGCGGAATGCATTGTGACTCGGTGATATTTCAGTAATGAATGTACAAATAAATGGGGAACGCACGTTTTGCGGGTAATACTTACACTTCTCCTGAAAAAAAAGAAAAGATGAGTGTGTTCAAATACCAGTTTATTAGATGGCGCTGATCGAAAAGAAGTGCCCGAGTGTGCACGTCTATTAAACTTTGCGCATTCTCGCGCATAGCACTCGCACATCTGCAGTCACGTGATGCGGTGTATTATATAGATTAATTTTCACTAGGTATCGTGGCAAGAGATCAGCGTTTATCACAGGTAAATCTATACTACGTTGTCTTATTCGTGTAATATATAAGTTACTTTAGCCCGAAGCACCGATTTTATTTTTTTAAGAATTTTTGGAATATTCGTGAAACGAAAAAAAAAGCACGATCCGAAGTACTTACACTAAACAGACAATGAACCCTGAATGTTCGTGCCTCTAAAGCCGCACCGCCAAGTGTTCTGCCACTCACCTGCTGTTGGTAAGACTTCCATTGATGCCTTCGCTGCCGTGGGTGAAACGGCCCCTGCATAGATGAAAGAGGGTATAAGCACCGAAGCGTAAATAAAATTTCGTGAGTTAGTATTGAATGCAAGAGTTTTACGAATGCATTCACTTTCGGCAGCAATGAGAAATGGAGGGGGTACCGAAGACAACTGATATTTGACTACAAATGGTGTTTGCAGCCAAAAGTATGAAACAAACCCGTGAAGTGAGAAATAACAACTCAGAAACGCAACACAAAGCAATTTTGCAACGCGAAAGCCTTAGATAGCTGATGTTGACTTGTGTCGGGTGTAGACCAATAACATGTTATGTATTGTTCGACGTCATATAGAGGCCACTGGTAGTTACGGAGAAACGGAGTACTGCCGTCTTTCGTAGTGAAAGAGGGCCTTAGAAAAAATGACATTTTCGTGCTCCGCTTCTAAACACCCTTTGCAGCTCACGACTGCGAGGTTTGGATGGGAGGTTCACAGCAGTGCCTTCCATCCGCCGGACACGTATGCTCAACAAGCCCAAGGGCTGATCTATACTTTCACACTTTTTTAAGTATGTCCAAATTGATAAAGCAGTGGTTTGGGTGCTGTGCTGCTAACCCGATGGGCCGGGATTCGATTCCGATCGAGGCGGTTGCATTTCGGTGGAGGAGTAATGGTAGAGGCCCATGTGCTGTCCAAGGTTAGCGCACGTTGAAGAAAAAAAAAAACACCACATAGTCCAAATTTCCGGAGTCATCCATGCACTACGGTGTCTCTCATAATCAAATCGCAAATCATGATTTCGGGACATCAAACCACAAAAATTATTATTACCCCGTTAAGCATGAGGGATGGCCCTGCAAGCAAAAACACGCCAATGACATCGGTCGTTGCCAGTGCAGTAAAATCTGCGGATGTATTGGACAAGGCTGGTATAAAACATCGCGGGAAGTACTGAAGTGATGTTAAATGACAAGATACACGGCTTCTAGTTAACAGCAGTGAACTTGACAATGTTCACTTTACGTAGTGCCGGCAGCAAAGTGACTCCGTTAGATTTGATATCAGAGGCAAAGTACGGACATCACTAGAAGCTTCTTAACACAAGTTCGCAAAAACGTTGTATGTGGTCAGCGTCGTACGTAAACTTGTTCTGTGAGTGCTCAAACATAGCGAGATCTTTTTATGTTGTATGATTATTAAAAATATCTAGCATTCTCCATAAGACGTACATAAAGCTTCTCTAAAAAATACGCTGGGATAATGCAAAATTTGGGAAGCGCGTGGACTAAAAAAAAAGCAGGAAAAAATCACAGCATTTCCTCGGAGCGAAAGATGATGAGGCGAAGCGTTTGTCCGTGCTTCCGTCCATCTGTCCACCCGTCCATGCTTCTGTCTGTTGTTCCGTCGATCCGCACGTCCATCCGTCCGTCTGCTTGTCTGTGCGTCCACTGTTCATCTAGTGAACACTCCAAGTACCGCCATCTCGCATCTTTTCATTACGTATTTATCTTATATAAGTACCACCATCCAGCGGACATTCCAATGAATAAACAAGAAGTGATTACCTACTACTACTGCCATTACTACTACTACTACTACTACTACTACTACTACTACTGATACTACTACTACTGGTGCTACTACTACTGTTGCTGCTACTGCTGTTGCTACTGCTACTGCTGCCACTGCTGCTGCTGCTGCTGCTGCTGCTACTGCTGCTACTGCTGCTGCTACTGCTACTACTACTGCTACTGCTGCTGCTACAACAACAACAACAACGACGACAACGACAACAACAACAACAACAACAACAACAACAACAACAACAACAACAACAACAACAACAACAAAACATACCTTGGGGACGCACGGCCCACGGCATAACGAGCTTCGCCCCTAAAAGCTTTCCGTGTTTTGAACAAGATTACAGCGTGGCCCAGTTTTTTTTTCTGACAAGTTTAGGTCACGTAAGGATCGTATACCCTCTCGTGAAGGTGGACGCTGCGTCGCCGTCATAGAGGGCTCCGTAGCCGCAGATTGACTTGCGGCAGACGCCCCTGGGAGCAGCGTTGAAGACAACGCTGTCGTGAGGTTCGTCGTTTCCGCTGCAGAAAAAAAAAGCAACGAAGAAAGATAGTTGAACCTTTTTCACCAGTACCGCCATTAATAGAAAAGTAAACGCGTGTATACACAAAAGTACTGTCAGTTAGGTTGAAGGTTAATATGAGTGTGTATTAGTGCGTGCGTGCGTGCACGCACACACGCACAGGGCCCCCTACATGTGTGTGTGTGTCTCCTTCCTCTTCATCTTCTTCGCGCCTTCTATTTTGAATCATGCTATCCCAACACGTCCAGTTCCTCACTTTCACATCGCATATTTGACATGGACGTAGGGCAAAGCTGCTTCGAATATCGATTTCAAACAACGCTCCCACGGGCATGACGCGACGCTTCGTCCTGGGTCAGTTTTGTGTGTTTTCTTTGAGATATATTACGTACTTGAAGTTTAGGAATTGAAGTTTAGGAATATTTCTGAACGATGTAGCTGGACAATAACTATGTGTAAAGAGAAAGTGGTTAACGATTTAGAGTATTCGGTACAATACTATTTGAGAGCTCAAAGCCGTCCCGTGGCATAATTCTAGGGAGTAAAGCACCAGCACATTGCATATATATTCATGACTTCTTTGCGCAAACACGTACACGGACACAAGGAAAAGAGGCAAACAACACGGGCGCAAAGCGCACCTTCCTTGTGTCCGTGTACGTGTTTGCGCAAAGAAGTCATGAATGAGTACCAACTCGCCCAACTTTCAGTACTGTTGCATATATATGCTTAGTTGTGTTTAGAAAAAAAAAACTGATGAACGATTTAGAGTACTTGGTACTCCACTATGGGAGAGCACTAGGCCGTCCCGTGGGCCTGCCCACGGGCAAAGAATGCGTGAGTGCCAGCTGGGCCTGTTGGTATGCCACACCGGGCTAGAGGGGCGTGTGCTGCACCTCTAGCTGTAAGCCCGGCCGTGGCCACACGAGGCGCGTAGACGCACACTTGCGCCAGGTGTGTTTGCGACTTGTGCGTTTCATCGTTATTTTTCGTGTACGTGGTGCCAGTTGCACGCAGCTTCATACCAGCTAAGCTTTCTTTAAGTGGACTATGACGGACGTAGAATAGCTACCGGAAAAGAATTAAAAAATAACGCCAATATGGAGGCCCAAAGTATATGATCCGAATCGGGGATGCAGGTGACCTCATGATATCGCACAAATGCAAGGGAACTCACAGTTTTCTACTATGATTATAGCATAGTGAGCGTTGAGCCACTGTGGAATTGATGGGTAGTGCCCAAAATTGCCTAGCCGTCGTGCTTCCGGGTTTTGAAGGCACTTGTGATTTTGTCTGTTGTTGGGCTTTGTTTCTGTTTTAGATGAAGGAATGAACAGTTGTGAGCTTTGTGAGCCGACTTGGATTCTTGAGCCCAAAAAGTTCAATGAGATGAAGCGTAAATGCTGAGTGTTTGCTGAACTTCCTGTTGCGGCAATGCGAATTCAGGCCACATGAAGCCGAAAGGAGCCAAAAAGAACCAAGACTATAGACAAGAATAGGCAAATGTGTGTACTACCCATCATTCCCACGCTGGCTCAAGCGCTGTGTGTTGCAGCTCCCATAGACACTGGCTACATACTTTCCTCTAGTGCATTTATAGGAAACCTATAGAGTATTATTTTACTTCCGTCTTTTCTGTGGCGGAAATGACGTCAATGAAGCCCTACAGAAAATGCATTTTCTCAAAGAACACGTGATGTGTTATAGTATAGGCTGCAGACGTGTTTTTTTTCACAGAAGCGCACTTCAATAGGCTTATTTGAGATGGTAGCCGAGAAGCACTCGGGTTGATTGATTGATTTGTGGGGTTTAACGTCCCAAAACCACCATTTGATTATGAGAGACGCCGTAGTGGAGGACTCCGGAAATTTTGACCACCTGGGGTTCTTTAACGTGCACCCAAAAGCACTCGGGTTGTAAATTGACATACAAGTATAGGGGCAAAGTCATCTATACTTCATGTTTTACAGCGCCATCGAAGTTATCGGCAATGGTTCAGTTGCACATCTCCTGGATCGGAGTCCACAACAATCAAATCACGTGTCATTCGAACTTTGTGGGTTGAGATATCACCAACGGAGATGGTGATTCTTGCATGCACTTTGATTCTTCTCAAATTAGGTCAAAATTATTACGCTACGCTTAAAAACAACAACACCAAACCACATCTCCTGTTCTATCTCTGGCTTTGTCTGTAGGTTTCGTTAGATAAATATCTGCCCTTATACGTTATGCCAACATAAATACGCCATCTTTCCTCTGTGCCCAATTTGATACCTTGGCTAAGTTCTGCGTCGTCCGCCACTATGCTCTAATTCATTCGTCGCGAATTGTGTTACTGCAGTGCATTGTTCGTTATTCGTCTTCACATACTTACTTGACAGAGTGCTCGGCTATCACGCAGCACAACTTCAACACAGACCTAGTACGCATTGTTGCAAATAAACATCAGTGACCACAACTAACATTTTCATTAATGAAGTTGCATTAATTTGCCATATTTATATGTAAAGCTTGACAAGTACTCTACTATCAAGACGTCAGTGGGACATGTGTGTTATAGCCACGCGCAAACGACGACAAACTTTGCTGTTTTCAACAACTTTCCAATTGCCTGTTCATTTTTATCATTGATAATAAAAAGTCCCCAAAATCTGGAAAGAGGATTGCTATACAGCAGCACGCATTAGGAAATAGCGCCATCAGATGGACTCACAGTGCGGTAGTAAGTCAGGACAAAAGTGTCGAAACCCTATCTGCCACACTCCGGTTGAAGAAACGTGCTGCTTTGGTCTTGCGTAAACCATAATTTCACCAGTGCTCCGAATTTTACATAGATGAGAACAGCCATTCGTTAGATATGAATAATGACCGTGGCGTACGATCGAGTTGAAAGAATTTTTTCAAGATTGAGATGCATGCAGCTGGCGCGAACCTTGCCAAAAAGTGGAGCGCTATCTCTCGCAGCCGAGAACAGGCAAGGCGGTTGCTTGCAGTAAGCATATTGGAAGGCACTGCTTTTTTTTGCGGGTGGGAGAGTAATTCCATATTATTTTGCATAATCGGTAGGCTTTTTGTACCAGCCAAAAAAAAAAACAAGTTAACAATCAGCACATTGGCGAAAATAGCGCAGGTAAATGTCGTTTTCACATGCCTGCATATGTCGCATCCACACTTCGATAACTATGTGACCCCTCGCCAAGTTGCAAGTGTAGTAATGGCCAATCGACGAAATGTCATTCATGAAGAAAAAATATCAGTGGCTACTCAGTGGCCCTGGAAGCCATATGTAATAGGTTTGCTTCGCGTGACGGTGTTCCTCTTCTAGCAAATTGGGCTTCCTCAGAGCTGCAACACTGAACATCCTGCTCTGATTCATCATCATCATCATCATCATCATAATCATCATCATCATCATCATCATCATCATCATCATCATCAGCCTGAATCCACCCACTGCAGGGCAAAGGCCTCTCCCATGATCCGTCGATCAACCCGGTCTTGTGCTTTCCGTTGCGACGTTATACCCGCAAACTTTTTAATCTCATCAACCCACCATACTTTCTGTCTCCCCTTCGTGCGTTTGCCTTACCTGGGAATCCAGTCAGTCCCCCTCAGTGACCACCGGTTATCCTGCTTACGTGCTACGTGTCCTACCTAAGTCAATTTCTTTTTCTTGATTTCCACTATGATATTCTTAACTCCGGTTTGTTCCTTGACCCACTCTGCTGGCTTCTTGTCTCTTGAGGTTACACCTATCGTTTTCGTTCCTATCACTAGCTGCGTCGTCCTATATTTAAGCTGAACCCTCTTTGTAAGCCTCCAGGTTTCTGCTCCGTAGGTAAGTACTGGCAAGATGTAACTGTTATATACCTTCCTCTTGAGGGACAGTGGCAATCGACCAGTCATGATATGAGAGTGCTTGCCAAATGTGCTCCAGCCCATTCCTATTCTTCTAGTTACTTTGATCTCGTGGTTCAGCTCCGAGGTTATTACCTGTCTTAAGTAGACATCTTCCTTAACAACTTCCAGTGCCTCTCTACGTATCACAAGGTGCTATTTTCTGCCAAGATTGTTGCACTTTAGTTTTGTGAATATTAATTTTCAGACCTACTTTTCTGCTTGATTGATTAATTGATATGTGGGGTTTAACGTCCCAAAACCACCATATGATTATGAGAGACGCCGTAGTGGAGGGCTCCGGAAATTTCGACTACCTGAGGTTCTTTAACGTGCACCCAAAACTGAGCACACGGGCCTACAACATTTCCGCCTCCATCGCGAACGCAGTCACCGCAGCCGGGATTCAATCCCGCGACCTACGGGTCAGCAGCCAAGAACCTTAGCCACTAGACCACCGCGGCAAGACCATGTTTCTGCTTTCCGTGTACAGTTCAGTAATCATGAACTGTAATTCGTCTCCTGAGTTACGCATCAAGGCAATGTCATCATCGAATCGCTGGCTACTACGCTACTCTCCATTAATTAACTCTTATCTCTAACACTTTCCTGTCTAGGGTTCTGAATACCTCCTGTAAACACGCGGTGAATAGCACTGGATAGATCGCGTCTCCCGGCCCTACAACCTGCATTATTGCTTTTTTTTCGCCTTATTTGTAGAGAACTATGGTGGCTGTGGATACTCTTTTATCTCTTCCAGTACGTCCATGTAGGGTTCTTTGATGCCCCGATTCCATAGCGCCCCGATTCCATAGGCATTTGTCTCGACTGAGTCAAATGCCTTCTCGTAATCTAGAAAAGTTATGTATAGGGGTCGGTTGACCTCCCTGTTCTGCTTAGATGAATATGTCTGCTTTGCTCATACATAGGTTGTTCAATCATACGTTGAGCAGTCACCCACGAACGTCGCTTGTACAAAATTGGTTACACGTGGACCACTTACACATCACGGCACGGGTAAGCCTGTGGGTGGGCCCACGGTGGTGATTTGGGAGCCAGGCAGGGCTTCAAAATGGATGTAGACGTCCTGTAAATGGAGACCGAGCTGGATGGGCGCGCTTCGTTTTGTTTGTTTGTTTGTTTCCCTGGGAGGTTGGCTCATACCCACTCAGGGGGATTGGCCAAGAAAGTGTAGTGCAGTTTTTGTGTAATCATTTTAACTATGTGTAATGAATTGGTATTATAATAAGACTAATGTAAAAATAAAAACAACATAAAAAGAGCAAACGAAAAAAAAATCAAGTTGAGCAATTTTGAGATTTGAGGTGTTATGTTTACCACTTAGCTGCGTTTACTTCACTCTGCCCTTGGGAGTAATAAATATTTTTTTTTGTTTTTTTTTTGATTGAAGATCACAACGGTATACGCTTGGTTGCCTGAATATAATCGCAAACGGCATTGAAAGCATCCCTGTGGCAATGTCCCAAAGCTGAGGCGCCAAAGCTTAGCGCCGTTTCCGCCGTCAATGTAAGGCCTATTTTCCGAAATGGCATAACTAGTAACCTTTTTCTAAGTATCTCGTAGCGGCGACAATACAAAAAATAATGATCTAATGATTCCATTTCTCCGCAGAATGCGCAGAGGGGTGATGTTGTCTGACCAGCTCTGTGTAGATATAGGTTTAGGGGGGGGACACGACATCGAAATTTAGTGATTAAGACTTCGATCTTTCTGGACTGACTCCAGTGGGGTTGCCATGGAAACATGAGGTGGTTATAGTCTGTCCATGTAATTACTTTTTCTATCGTATCAGTGGAGATTGCTGATTTTCGATATCTTATAGCCGTGATATATTCTACATCTGGCAGTATGGACAAAACTGGCCCATCAAGTGCGGCTCGTGCTAAGGAATCGGCCAATTCATTTAATCTTAATCCACAGTGACCCGGAACCCATAGTAATCTCAGGAGTCTCAACTGCGGCGGTACTAATGTTTTGAATGTGCTTAGAATTCGAGAGTTCTCTGAAGCTGTCAGAGCTGCACAAACTGAAAGAGAATCCGTCATTATTACTGCAATGTTTTGATTTGATGGAAGTTTTCGAAGAGCTAAAATAATCGCCAAGAGCTCCGCTTCAAAAACTGGAGTAAAATCAGGCAGTCTCACTGAAAAGGACCAGTCAAGCAAATCAGAGGCAATGCCTACACCTGCCTTTTGATTATTTACGGAAGCATCTGTGGCTATTATATTTTTAGTTTTTGCATGCTCCAAGTAATCTAATAATATGCTATTTAAAAATTTGAGGGATTGTAATTTGGCGTTTTGCGGGAATATATCATCATACTCAATAATAACATGACAATTCGAGTCATTAGTCTCAATTACATTTCTAATGTTCACATTTATACTTTGTAGGTTTTTTTGTACAAACATTATCTGAGGTGTGTGAAACCGTGGCCAATGAGCAAGAAAGAAGGCGTCTGGGTTTGCGATAAAAGCATATTGAGATCTTCTTGCCGGTAAGCTATAAAATTTTAAAAATGCTTGTACGGTCAAAATTCGGAATCGACAAAGCAGTGTAGGCAGGCGCGCTTCCTGGTACAGTACGTTGATAGCCACAAATCTAGGGAGTCCCAGACACATTCGCAGTGCTTCTCGCTCCAAGACAACTAGAGGTTTCGTTTTATAAGCAGGGCCACCCGAGAATAATATGCAGCCGAATTCCATGATGGGGCGCATGTACATCTTGTACAACGTTATCAAGGTGTGCCTCCGTAACCCATATTTCCGGTTACTTAGCTTGTGTAGTAAGCCTGAAGCCCGCTGTGCTTTGGTAGTTATATACTCTATGTGTGGACTCCAGTTAAGTTTGTCATTATAAATTATTCCCAAATATTTTATAGAGTCTACTTGCTGGATGGGTTCCTGTTTATATAGAATTGAAATTGAAATTGGTTCTGCAAGCGGAAACGCCATGAGCGCGCTTTTGTTGACATTTAACGATAACGAAATCGACTGCAACCAAATTTCCAACATGTTAATATATCTTTGTAATTTACGTTGTAATGAGTAAATACCACAGTCAGCAGCAAAGAGTGCGATGTCATCAGCATAAATGTAGACAGTAACTTCTTGATCTGTTGGAATTGTGCTCATTAAAGCATTAAATAATATTGGAGATAAGACTGCTCCTTGGGGAACTCCGCGCGTTTGTTTAAATCTAGATGAGGAACATCCATCCTTGACGCAGTAGAATTCTCTTGATTTTAAGAATTCTGCCACCCACTCAATAAAATATTGTGGGAAGTTCAATCTCTCTAGCGTATTTAACAATATGAAGTGCTCCACGCTGTCATACGCCTTGGCTATGTCAAGCGTTACTAAAGCAGCGTATTGCCTTCTTTTACGCGCGAGCTGTATTCGGCTCTCTAAATCAGCATGGGCACACCAAATTGAGAAATCACTACGAAAGCCGATTTGGTTCGGTTTTATTACTAAATTGTCTGCCATCCAGATACTTACTCGGCTATGTAGGACCCTCTCTACTAGTTTGACCATGTTAGATGTTAAAGAGATTGGTCTGATATTATCGACTGTTAATCCTCCACCCGGCTTTTTTAGTATAGGAATCACCTTTGCTATCCTCCAATCCTGCGGCACCCATGAGTTTTTTAAGGAGTAGTTAATAACATTGGCGACGTCTCGAGGTGATAAATTGAACAGAATTTTAATCATGGGTACTGTGATTCCATCTGGACCAGGAGATGCACAGGGTAAATGTTTAATCACGTTGGATACTTCAGTCTGTGTCACTTCTTCAAAGTCAGACTTTGTCGTAGACTTGTGCCAGTTGTTTGGCACTACTGAAGTGAATCTGCTTTCCAGACCTTTACCGATAGCCTCTAAGGTAGTGGTCATTTCTTGTGCCGACAGATTATCACAAGCTACATTAACTGGTGATGGCAAGATTTTCCGAGCTCTCATATATCGGAACAGTGCTTTCATATGTTTAGGCTTCGACAGGTATTCATAATGTCTTCTGTCATAATCTTGTTTAGCCTGAGCTACCGTTCTTTTAAAGCCCGCAGCAATGAATTTATAATCGGCCCAGTTTTGTGGGGATTGATTATGTAAGAGCTGCTTCCAAGCTATCTGACGTCGTCGGTGCTCTCTTGTACATTCATCATTCCACCAACGGCTATATACTCTTTTTGTGGATTCAACAGTAAATTCTGCTCTTTTGTAGGATCGTTTAATGACTGCGTTTATTTTCAGTGCTTTTTTATCATCACTCTCTTCCGAGTGAAAAGCCAGTGCTGACTTCAGGTCATTCCTAAATTTAGTGTAATTTACAAATACTCTTACATTTGAACAAGATGGAATTATCGGACAAGAAATTTCAAAACTTATCGGTAAGTGGTCACTGTTGGTGCCACAGTCCAGCGCTTTCCAAGAAGAAGTACTAATGGCTGAACTGACAAAACTTAAATCTAAGGCCGACCTGGAGTGATTACGAATAAATGTGGGGGTTCTGACGTTGAGGCACGTCAGGTCATTGGCCAGTGTCCACTCCCACAAGCGTTTCCCACTAAGATCAGTTCTAAAACCCCAACTCGTGTGTTGGGAATTAAAGTCTCCAACTAAAACTTTGTCTTTGCACCACGATTTTGTAGCTAGATCCAAACTTCGTGTGTCTTGAACTCCATCCGGAAAATACATATTAACTAAAGTGAAAGGAGTGCAGTTGGGCAGTGTAATGTCTACTGCCAAAATTTCGCATTCTGGCGACATATGTTTGTATGAGCATTTGACTTTCATACTAATTCTATTACTAATAAAGAGAGCTAGGCCCCCACCTCTCGATGGACGGTCTAATCGAAAAGATTGGAAGTTATTTAAATGGAACAAATTATGAACAGATAGCCATGTCTCTTGTAATGCTATAATATCAGGAGCGAATTTAGAAGTCAAGTATACCAAATCCGTAGATGCAGAATGGATTGATCGGCAATTCCAATGGAGAATCTTAAGCGACCCTATGGTTTCGAAAGAGCTGCTTCCGCTATAGCTTTCTCTAGAATGCTTTCTTTCAAGAAATCCCTCTTTGAAAGGCTCTCCTTTTCTTTCAGATACTTTTTGTTCTTTGTTTGTTTCGGTGAGTTAGTTTTCCTTGACACAGGGGATCTAGATCTCTTCAGGGACCTAGGGTCCAAATCCATGTCATCGGAATCTATTGTATATGCAGCTTTGTCTTCACTTACACTCTGTTTATCTACTGCAGAGGGTGCTGTAGACGGAGAATACGATGGTGCGGTTTCAAATTCCTCATTTTGGCTGTGGACGCCTATTGCAGAGGCTCCTGCGGGCTGATATTACGATGGCGCAGTTTCAGATTCACCGTCAGCTATTGGTCGTGAACTCTCAACATGTTGGGATACTAGGCCTGACTCTCCCACTGTACCAAATATGCGAGTCCTCTGGTTAGCCAAAATTTGAGATAGAGAATCGCAAAGGTTAGAAGTCAGTCGTTCCATGGCTTTTTCTAGAGCCTTTTCTATGGCCTCCGCTATATTCAGGGAAATCGACCCATTTATTTCCGAGAGATGTCGTGCTGCAACACTGGCATACCCCTGAGTTCTAGTCTGTATTTCCGCTAGGGCTTCTCGTCGAGAACAGCGCCTACGCCCTATAATTTGAAGAATTTGCATTTCTCGGGCCTTTGCAGAACAATCAGGATTATCTGCACAGTGTTGTTCGTTGCAGAGACAACATTTCTCTTCTTTAGCTTTGCAGTAATTTGTTTCGTGGTTGTCACCACACACTCGGCATCTGAGTTCTGACCTGCATCCTTTAATAGTGTGACCGTATCGCCAGCACTTCGTACACTGGAGTGGTCGCGGTGATAGCGGTTCCACTCTGTATATTAGTGGCCATGCCTTGATTTCGCTTGGGAGATTCACTCCAGCAAAGGTTACAATTACCGACTCAGTCGGCATCTTCTGCTTCTCTACTAGTCGTGCACACCTATAAACGGAAATAGCACCAGTCAGGGCAAACATCTCTAATACCTCAGACGGGGTCAAGTTAACATCGACACCGCGAACAATACCTTTCACACATGCCAGATGCGGGGGAATAAAGGCGCTCACCGGATTGGTCGCGAAACTCGAGCACTTCAATAGGTCTTGGATACAGAGCTGATCAGATGAAAAACATAGAACACCACCTCTGCCGAACTGGCGGACCTCCGTGATGCTGTGAAAGTGAGACGTCACAGCTCTAAGCTCCGCCTGGATCACTTTCGGATTCTTCATCCGAATGAAGCCGTCGTTGCTAGGGACGAGGGCCACAGGAACTGCGGGAATGCCGTTGCGTAGAAACTGATCCACCGGTATATCCTGTGGCGGAAGTGAAGCAGACCAGGGGCAAGCCCCTGGTCCAGGTGAAGAAAACTGCATCTAAGTGAACTTTCTAGCGCTAAAAGCGCTTACTTAGCTGTAAAAGCACTATAGGAACACCTAATAAAGACAAAGAAACCACCGCCACTACACAAACTTAGGCCAAAACCCCAGAGCAAGCACGACCAGCTACTTGCGTGTTCGAGTGTTCCAGGAACACCAGGACAGAAGCGCTTCGAGGATGACTCCTTCTTCTTTGTCCAGTCAGGCTCGCGGAAGCTTGCTCGATCACAGAGCGACGTTGTTGTCGATGATGTTTGCACTGCTATTTTGTAAGATGTCTTTTTGCGTCAACATCAAAATGAACATATACTGGATTCTGAAGCTCTGCCCAGTATTGCAAAGAATTTTTCATGCAACCCCACATTGCTGTTTTGATTGTAGCTTGCAGAAGTATTAAAAAATTGAAGCGTCTTCACCTCAAGCTTGCCAAGCCCGCCCTATAGGTTTGTTTGTTTTTTTCTTCAATATTATGAAACATATTCGTAGCTTAGAGGTGGTTGTTTCTTTTCGGTTATATCTGTCTTTCCTTCTCTCTTTCTTTCATCTTCTCTTTTCCAGTTGACCCTACGCTTTTACTGTCTGTTTTCTTTTTTCTTCGCATTTTATTATCCTTTATTTTCATGTCTTTGGATGGAAAATATTTCTCGCTTTTCTCTTTTTAGTTTTTATACACGACTTGTGTTGCTGTGTTTTCTCGGCCATCGTAGTGATGCCCGAACTTTGTCATCAACATCGCCCTCGAAGAGCAAGAGGAAGAAGAATTCATTTTTAACGCTACAGTTCACCGAATTATATTTGAACGAAATGGCGGACTATTTAGCAGCAGTATCCCTGAGTGGGCCCACCATCCCAGTTTTGCCAGATACCGCTTACGTGACAGCGCTAAGGTTCCGAAATGCTGGCCTGTGATGGGGAAAAGTTTATTTGGATAAATTCAAAGATTTCGAGCATTTGAGGTATTGCTTGAATAAACAGTGGTGTATATCTCGCCAGTTAGAGGTCACTTATACCAGATTGCGCTGTGCAGTTCCACAACTAAATTATTACCTTAATAAAGCTCGACTCAAGGCATCACCGCTATGCATTTGGTGCACCAAAATTGAAACAATTGCACATTTTTTTTATTCTGTCATCGTTATTCTTATCACAGAAAAAAGATTTTAGTAGCCCCCAATACAAAAACTAGGAATACAAGTAAATCTACCAGTAATTATATCACTTGGCGGAACTTCATTTGGTTACTGCCACAGGGAGTGCGCCGATGGCGTAGTGGTTAGATCATCCGCCTCGCATCCAAGAGGTCCATGGTTCAAATCCCGGTGCCTTGCAGATACCAACCGGATATAAAAAAACACCGCGTGTTGATGGAACTGCATTAAGAGGCCTGGGGTGCGGCCTCACCGGTAACCACCACCGGGAACGCACTCCCTCACCAGAGAAGGATTGGCCACCCTGGTGCAGTATCTGGCCACTACCTCCCACATGCATACGTCAAGTAACTCACGGCCCTCAGTCCCCAGCAGCTGCCAAGCAACTGACCACGGCGGCGGTCAGATCTGCAACGCAGCAGAGGGTGCTAAGAATCTCTGGATCCAGACAGGCCGCCATAGGAACCTGAACTTGGCAACGTTTAACGCTAGAACCTTAACTAGTGAGGGAAGTCTAGCTGTACTATTCGAGGAGCTAGAGGGTGTTAAATGGGATATAATAGGGCTCAGTGAGGTTAGGAGGACAGATGAGGCCTATACGGTGCTACAGAATGGGCACGTCCTTTGTTATCGGGGCTTGGTAGACAGAAGAGAACTGGGAGTAGGGTTCCTAATTCACAGAAACATAGCTGGCAACATAGAGGGTGTAAGGCAGGGGGACACAATCTACCCAATGCTATTTACCGCGTGCTTACAGGAGGTTTTCAGAAGCCTAGAATGGGAGCAGTTAGGGATAAGAGTTAATGGAGAATACCTTAGTAACCTGCGCTTCGCCGATGACATTGCATTGCTGAGTAACTCAGGGGACAAATTGCAACTCATGATTACAGAGTTGAACAGGGAGAGCAGAAAGGTGGGTCTTAAAATTAATCTGCAGAAAACGAAAGTAATGTACAACAACCTTGTAAAGGAGCAGCGCTTCGAGATAGGTAATAGTGCACTTGAAGTTGTAAAAGACTATGCCTACCTAGGGCAGGTAATAACCGCAGAGCCGAACCACGAGATTGAAGTAACTAGAAGAATAAGGATGGGGTGGAGCACATTCGGCAAGCACTCTCAAATTATGACAGGTAGATTGCCACTATCCCTCAAGAGGAAGGTATATAACGGCTGTATCTGGCCGGTACTTAGCTACGGAGCAGAAATCTGGAGACTTACAAAGAGGGTTCAGCTTAAATTGAGGACGACGCAGCGAGCAATGGAAAGAAAAATGGTAGGTGTAATCTTAAGAGACAAGAAGAGAGCAGAGTGGATTAGGGGACAAACGGGGGTTAAGGATATCATAGTTGAAATAAAGAAAAGGAAATGGACATGGGCCGGGCATGTAGCGCGTAGACAGGATAACCGCTGGTCATTAAGAGTAACTGGATTCCTAGAGAAGGGAAGCGGGTTAGGGGGAGACAGAAGGTTAGGTGGGCAGATGAGATTACGAAGTTTGCGGGTATAAATTGGCAGCAGCAGGCACAGGACTGTGTTAACTGGCGGAACATGGGAGAGGCTTTTGTCCTGCAGTGGACGTAGTCAGGCTGATGATGATTATGATGATGATGATGATGATGACAGGGATATATGCTGCACTGTGTTTGATTACATCAACGCAACTAAAAGATTACCGTGCTAGTGAACCCTAACCTTTTCAGATCTTTAGTTTATAATTCATAGCTATGTCTATCAAAAACCTATGGTTTGACCGCTTGCTCAGCAAACATTTTTGTTTTTTGCTAGTATTATTTTTAAAGTATTTTTTCAGATTGGCTTCATTTTCATTCTAGTTTCATTTAAGTATCCTGCCGCCCGGTTCTTGGCCCATCCCTCTCTGTGGGTGAGCGCCATCCATCACAGGTCATCATCATCATCATTATCGGCTTACCGGTGCGAAGATCGGAGTACGCATTTATCAGCGACCCTGATTCTTTCTTTCTTGCACATTGGCCTCGATTTAATACCCCTCAGATAATTATCGTTAAAAAACATCTGGATTGCATAAATGTAGACATTAGCACAATAATTGAAACTAATTCCTCAACCCTCAACATTAGAATAGAGTACGATGAAATCTTCCCCCACAAGCCAAGTTGCAATCTCTTAGATTTTTGACCACTACATTAAAAATTACTTTGTACATTCAGAAACAAAAAATGTAATAGCTACAGATGCTTCTGTCAACAATGAAAAGGCAGGCGTAGGAATTGCGTCTGATTTCCTCGGCTGGTCTTTTTCAGTAAGGCTTCCAGATTTCACTCCTATATTTGAAGCCGAGCTAGTAGCTATTATTTTAGCTCTTCGAAAAATTCCTACGACCGAGACCAGTGCAATCATGCTAACAGACTCACTTTCGGTGTGTGCAGCTCTGACAACCTCCGAACAATCTCGTGCCCTAGCAGCGTTCCACACATTAGCACCGCCCCATTTAAAGCTCCTCAAATTAGTGTGGGTCCCAGGTCAATGCGGATTACAATTAAATAAATTGGCAGATGGTTTGGCACGAGCATCACTTGATGAACCAGTAATTTCAGTACTTCCCGAGTTAAGATACTTATCAGGGGTTAGATATAGGAAATTCGCTATTTTTACAGATAGTTTAAAAAAAATATCAAACAATGGACAGATTATCAGCCCCTCAAATTTCCATGGAAAGCCCAGTAGAGTCCGTCGAAAAAACTTGAAACTATAATCTCCAGATTCCGGTGCTGTGTCCCCCCATTATATTTTTATTTACACAGAGCTGGTCTGACACTTTCCCCCCTTTGTCCGCTTTGCGAAGAATCAGAAACTATTGAACATTATTTTGGCTCATGTCGGGACTATGCAATAATTAGGAAACGACTTCTAGATAATCCATTTGCGAAGCTAGGTTTAAGTTTAACCAGAGAAAATAATCTAAATTTTGGTGCCTCTGTTTTGGGAAATTGCCACGGAGATGCATTCGATGTGGGGTGTAATTTTATTCAAGACTCTAAACGTTTTTCAACATAAAGCCGAAGTTACCAGGTACTCAAAAATAAAAAAACGGATCGAAAAGTAATTTTATAATTTGGATAAATCCGCGACATACCAAATTAATCGGGTTTGGCAAAACCAGCTGTCTGGTCAGCTCCCAAAATCAAGGTATAGCTATTAGTGTCTACTTTCTTGTTGATTTTTTTCTCACTATCTGAACTTTTGTTTCTTTCTTTTTTTTTTGATATACTGTCTTCACTATACAACTCCCCCCTCCCCCTTTTTTTTCGTTGTAAGCAATAGCGCAGTTATCGTTCATATGAGACTATATGTTCTCTTGGCCAATCCCCCGGAGTGGGTATGAGCCATGGATTAGAGGCTACAAACAAACAAACAAACAAACAAACAAACAAACAAACAAACGAACAAACAAACAAACAAACGCGAGCGCGCACTCAAAAGTATACAGGTGACTATGCTATGTGGTTTTGCCAGCGTTACGTTAGGCGACTACAACAGCATACGAGAACCTGACCCAGTAAAATGTCGGGTTTAAAATAATCCTTCACAATGCAGATGAAATTCGTGGAATACCTCTATTTGTCCATATTTGCGCGCGCTTGTGTTGTCTTCTGCAGCTTCGCTGCTATGGAACTGCTAACAAAGATTTTCTATCTAGGTTGTAAGCCTTGGTGCGTTCGCTTGAGCTCTGGCGCATTTGAGTACTATAGAAGTGACACATGCAGCACCATTGCCATGGCCAACAGACCTCTGGTAGAGGATTGAAATAAATAGGCGCGCATAATTTTGATAAACGTTTGTAGCAGGTGTAGTATATATGAGGGAACAAATATGCCAAGGTATCACACTCGTAATGTAGCGATTTGACTTCTACATACGACAAGCTCCAGTTTCGTTCACTTCAATTTTTTTTTGTGTTCCGTAGTCCGCTCATACATTAAATTTCGTTGTGAGGCCTTTCTTTGCGTTTTAGGGCAAGAGCTCTAAAGCGCTGTAACTGAAGAAAGCGACTCTTGGCGTCGGCATGTGTGATACTAACGGTATTAATCACGAGGTGACGTTACCTTATTGTGTTATTATTGTGTTCACAGGCGGTTGAAATTTCTGACGTCCACGTGTTGCTACATATTTTATTGTAAATTCGTTTTGTTTTATTCATTTGGTGATTTCTCGGTAATTCTTGGTTCATGCACTCAGTGTGCGCGCATAACTTTCCGCTGAAAACTAGCTTCGAACAACTGCGTTGTAAAGCCGTACTAACTAGATTGATTGATTTCTATGTGGGGTTTAACGTCCCAAAACCACCATATGAGTATGAGAAACGCCGTATAGTGAAGGGGTCCAAAATTTCGACCATCTGAGGTTCTTTAACGTGCACCCAAATCTGAGCACACGAGCCTACAGCATTTTCGCCTCCATCTAAAATGCAGCTGCCACCGCCAGGATTCAATACCGCGTCCTGCGGGTCAGCAGCCACTGCGGGTCTAGCGTTAGCCACTAGACTACCCTAGCGGGGCCGTAGAAACTAGAGGCAAGGTTTAGAAATACTCAGCAGTGATTGCGGACTTTCATATTTACTGTTAACACACTTAAGTGTTTTTTTAGTTAGGTGCTCTTTGAAATGGAGAGTATTTTATAGCTTGAAAGAATGCTAGCTTGAGCATGTTGTATTTCATGTTCCATACAGGAACACTGAGTTCGCTTCCTGTTCGCAATGTTTTACTCGGATTAATTCGTGAATAAATCGCTTTATGGCAGTGAGCACTGTGTCCAGGACCTACGTCTTCGTTACTGTCCTTTCTGTGCACTATATGCGCAAATAAGATATTTCATAGCTGAAATTATAATACTGACCTTCCTCAACGTCTCCAAATCTGACATCTCCGAATCGAGCAGTCAAAGTACATCGTTCAGACCAAACACCGTGGCTTATTGTGTCGATTGTTTTTATTCCTGAAATCTTTAGTAACTCAGTTTATTTGTCTTCTTATCG
Source organism: Rhipicephalus microplus (assembly GCF_043290135.1). NCBI lineage: Eukaryota > Metazoa > Arthropoda > Arachnida > Ixodida > Ixodidae > Rhipicephalus > Rhipicephalus microplus. The sequence goes on along the minus strand of NC_134702.1, from coordinate 71,584,431 downwards.
ATGAGTGACTGCTTACTCATGAAACGATCTTTCAACTTGAGCCTACCATCCACTTGCGACGCACGAGGCTTAAATTATCGGTAGGATCTTCCGGAGTGTTTTTCAACATGCATGGTGAACGACGCCAAGTGACCTTCCTTTTCTCTCCAGATTTATCCACGGCATCTTGAATCCTCTTCATTACTTTCGCAGGTACCTTGGCCATCGGTGTAGAAAAGGCAACAACAAACCGCGATCCGGACCCTAGGAGAGGCAGTATTAGTACATGTAAGTAAGAAAGAAGGGGAATAGTCGGAAGGGCTTGTTTAAAGTACAAAGGGCATTAGAGTGCTACTTATAGCCCGAATGTAAAGCTGTTAAGGTGGACGGCAATGCACCATTTCCGTCCTTGGGATTCGTGTCCGTAGCTTTCGAATTGTCTCCGACGCTCTACGAATTCAGTTACAATGAAGGGCATTGTTTCGTCCACTTTGTTTAACGTGCTCCTAATTGTCGGAAGGGCTAGCGAGCCCCAGCTTGGTTGGTTAATCAATCGTAAATAGACGGTTGTGGGTTCAGATCCCATCGACGGAAAGGATGCTCTATTGTCCACTTTAATCGCTTTCAAGTTTTATTACTCACATTGCAATAGTATAATGCCCGGGGTTTTACGTTCGAAAACAACGATATCATTATGATGGACGCCGCAGTGCACGAGGGCTGAGAAAATTTCGACCGTCTGGTATTCTTTGACGTGTGATAACTTCGCAAAGTAAATGGTCTTCTAGCATTCCGCCGTCAATGAAGTGCGTCCGTCGTCGCCGGAATCGAACCCGCGACCTTCAGGGTCAGCAGCCGAGTACACTAACCCCCTCACCAACGCGGCGCATTATTATCACATTGTAACTAACAAAAGAAATATGTCTTGCATATTCCTTGTCTTGACAGTCTGTTCGCAGTGCATTAGTTTACCTTCATAACCTTGTTTAACACTGCTTTTTATTTTATGCGTTATACTGAGTCCCCTTGGGTGACCAAGTTGTGCCGGCTGTGCGGATGGTGTGTACTTCGCATGTCACTTTGACCTGGCGGTCTAGTGGCTAAGGTACTCGGCTGCTGAGCCGCATGTTGCGGGATCGAATCAACCGGCTTTCGCGGCATCGTTTGCGATGGACGCGAAAGTGCTGTAGGCCCGTGTGCACAGATTTCGGTGCACGTTAAGCAAACCAAGGTGGCCGAAATTTCCGGAATCCTCCACAACGGCGTCTCTCGTAATCGTATGGTGGTTTTGGTACGTTAAACTTCCTATATCAATTAACGCTATGAATTTTTATTTGTGTGTTGGCTTAATTCGTTGTGTATGTAGCCATTGAAAAAAAAATTGGGCAGATCCCACGTATACCTCTGGAATCGACTGAATGTGAAGCATGCAGAGGGATTGTGAACGTGTTGAGATATTTTTATTGAGTGAGGCCTTATGAAATGACGCTAAATGTAAGTACGAATGTTGCATGCACAGACATGTACTGAATATTTGCAGATGTTTATACCAGCTTCAACTTTTCTGAACCAGTTCTTTGCACTTGAGCAACGATGCCAACCAGAACTTGAGTAACAGCTACACCAGAAGCGATAACCTGATATGAAGCGTTGGTGCTCGCGAGGATGGTTGCCCTGGACACTGCTACATAAACCAACTTCAGCAGATGACAACTAAATGCAATTGACTTTAACCCGACGTGACGGCTGTATCATAAGAACACATAAGCAATATTTATAAAATTTGATAGTCATCCCTGCAACGACAATTGACGGTTCACGAACATTGGGGTCCATTTGAAAAGTAGTACCGAGCCGTGGAAAAATACTTGGTTGCCCCGCTGAATTCTGGGAAGCGATTTCTGCTCGCACCCTGACACTTATTCTTTGTATTCGTCAGGTCAACGCTGCCGATTTCGGTGCTCGTTTCTTTTTTTTCTTTAATTTTTTAACGCTCACGCGTTAAAATGAACCCGCCCGCGGGTATGTGTCACTGTTTGGCGGAAAGTGTTTGGTGACGTACGCTACGGGATTGTGACATTATTCATGTCTCGGCCAGCGTGCCATATTTGCCAAGCCATCTTACCCCACCATACTAATTTTGGTTCAAACCAAGTTTAGGGGATTATGACGACAGCCCCCAGACGCTAGCAGCTAAATAGATAGATAGATAGATAGATAGATAGATAGATAGATAGATAGATAGATAGATAGATAGATAGATAGATAGATAGATAGATAGATAGATAGATAGATAGATAGACGCCAAAAGTACATGCAGTACGCAAGGAAACGCTTCGCATATAAAGGGGCCCTGCAACACTTCTTGAGCATTGTCAGAAAACGCTGCCGATCGGTAGTAGAGGCTCCCGAGAACATGCGAGCCAAATGTTATAGTGCTGCACGCGGCCTGCAATTCACAATAAATTATGAGTCAGTCGAAAATTGCTTTCTCTTCTCTCAACAAATCGCGGAATAAGCCCAAAAATCACTCGTAGTAAGCCCATCTATCAGCCATTGGCTTATTCGAACACGGCGCGCTCGGTTGTTACAGAGATCGCCGCGAGAGGATGTCACTGGTCCACGCGTGCGCACGCGATCGCACTGGCAAAGCAGCGTATTCGAAGAAAAAAAAAGAAAAAGTGCTTAAGGTCACGAAGCGTGCGTGAAGTTTTTTGTTTGCCTCTTCCATCTCTCCTTGCTTAGCTTCTAGCGCTTTCGTCGGGACGAGAGAAGAGAGAATGCGATTGCAGCGTGTGACAAATCTTTGTAACTCGGCTCATACTGGATGGATTCTTTAAATTTTTGCGGCGTTGAATTCGTGAGGCAATACGCTTTTTCAGCGAGTTAATTTCATGATTACTCAAAAAAGTGTTTCAGGGCACCTTTAAAGTACAGCGATTAAATTTACGAACTGTCTGTCTCAAATGCAGAGCTGCTGCTTCCATTCTAAGTCTTATTAGCTTACCACCTTCCTGACAGTGGTGAATGAGGACCCAGTTTGCGTAGTCCGTGTCCAAAACTTGGTAAAACTTTACATCTTCGAGGACAAATGGTGTTGGTCCGGTGCGAGAAGTTTTGAATATGCGGTGAAAAGATAAATGGCATTGGTGAGATGGGCGAGACGTCGCCGTCAGCAAATTTCGCTAGCACCTTGTGGAGCTACTTACCGTGAGTGATTAGGTACCGCTTGTCATCCTGCTTCCGAAACTTGTAAAAGGCGAGAACTTTCACAGGGCCAGTTGGTCTGTGCAATAAAAAAGCCACAGTTTTATCGCTAGAGCGAAGCAGGGAATGCGACAGCAACAAATCATAATAGTATAAGAAGGGACACTGGCACCTAACTTCTTCGAATCCAATCTCATGAAACGCTACCTAAAGCCGGTGTTAGAGAATACGGCCACTCCAGGTAGAGATGCCCTTTCCGCGCAGTCTCTTCTCGTTGAGAGTTTAGCGCGAAGAAAGATGTTCTGGTCGCACGTTTATGGCTTCCGAGATAGCGCGACCACCATCGACCACGACCGCGCATTTAGAATGAAAGTTGGAAGTTTCTGTTCTGTTCGAGACGTTGACCAATATGCGTGCTTGAATTTCGCACCTCGGTGCTTGGCTGCTGTGACCGAGAATGAAACGCTCGTCCTAGGGCCCACTGCGCGTTGGTAAGGCCACACGCGAACTTTCGCGGCTGCTCACCTTGTTTGTGTTTTTTGCTGATGATGATGAAAACATTCGCTTTGTATTGAGTGTGTCTTAAAAACTCCCGCTCTATGCGCTATTCACAGGTTCTGAAGCCTGGTGAGATTCTTCGCTTCTACCACTGAATATTGCATTCGTTTAGAAGACCTGTCCCGCAATATATGACAATCGTGAGCGTTATTTTCCGAAAGAGTTTCAAGCAGTGGTGTGGCTCTGGTGTAGAACACACGCTTCTCATGCAGAAAGTCCTTGCTCGTTTCTTAATTAGCCGATGATTTTGATTACTTATTTTATTTGCATGATTGTGGATTTCTCGCTCACGGACAAAGCCGATGTTTAGCTCTCGACTGCCCACGCTTACTGCGAAAGTTATTTGATAAGAACTGTTTTATGTTTCCGCCAGCCTCTGTATTTTATTTTCAGTGTGCCGCCTATACTTCATTCGCATTCAGGCGCAATGTGCTAGTCAACGTTTAGAGTTCATTATGGTGTACAACGCATATACAGAACTGTCATAAATGGATTAAAAAAAACAAGGGTTCACAAGAACATTACTCAGGTGTTTAGGAAAAGTTAACAACACATCTTACCCCTGTTTTGTCTGGATGGCAAAAGTGTTGTTCACCGGAAAATACCGCAGTGCATAACATATATCCGCCTGATCGGGGAACTGCAATCCTTCCAGCCAGTCCTGCCCGCCAAGCTGAGGAAGAAATGAAAAAAAAAAAAGGAAATGGACTTTGCATGGTCAGACAACATCCTGCATTGAAGTAGTGGTGAAAGGTGGGCTAGTTGGTACATAACTTAAAAGTTGAAAGAGCAGCGTGAACACAAGACGAAGTAGAGTGACACGAAGACGAGTGCTGGCTGCCGACTGAAAGTTTTATTGAGGAATATTCTGAAGAATTTCGAGGAATTATTATATTGAGGAATATCCAAGTTTTATTGAGTATATAGTCACACACAAACACACGCAAAAAACATAAGATAAAGATCACCTTAAATATTAGGTAAAGGTTCATGCTGATATCACGTCTGACTCAAAAACACTTAAAATACGCCCGCCTATCATGTCCGATTCTGGAAACGCACGGGCTTTGAGTTTGCTAGCTTACATATCAGTTACATGTGATCTGTTTAGGGGCGAAGCTCCTTATAGCGGCACCCGTTCGTCCCTCGTAGCATGTAACAAGTATAACATTTTGACCTTCAAGGTGGTGCCGGTGAGAGACTTCTTCTGTGCGTTGTTGAACAATAAAAAATAGTGCTCAATGTACATGTCAATGGCTGCTAATAGGGAATGAGAAACAGGAGCATTCGGCTTTTAGTTAACGCGCAGGCTGCGATCACCATTAGCAGCCATTGGCATGTACATTGAGCACTATCTGACAAGAAAGGGTTGCTACGTTATACTCGCTGGGTGTAACCTCCTTAGCTTTAGAAAGGTTTAGCGAGCGTTGAGCCGCAGTGCCATGAATACAATGAACTTGTATATACCATGAATGAACTCGAGGTGGTTAAAGGTGGGAAGTAAACCCGAAGCGCAAGCCGTAAGAAAGTGTGCATGTGCCACCTCCCGTTTAGTCCTTGGAATGTCCGCTAGAAAGCGGTGCTTCTATATGGGGAATATATGATGAAAAGATGCGAGATGGTGGTACTTGGAGCGTTGAATAGATGGACGAACGGACACATAGACAGATGCATGGATGGACGCATGAACGGACGCAGGGGCGGCTGCATGGACGAACGCATGGACGGACGCACGAACAGACGCACGCACGGACGGGCTGATGGACGCATGGACGGTCACACTGACGGATGCATGGACGGACGGAAGCAAGAACGAATGGACGGACGAATTCTTCGCCACACTCTTCATCATTCACTCCTTGGATATGCTGCCATTTTTTTATCATGCAAAACTGTTGTCAGTCGAGCTTTCATGACCGGGGACCTTCGTAGATCGTAGTGGGCTTAACCCGCGTAAAGTGGGTGGATTTCACGGTTGATATCCTACTCCCGAAATCTCAGTGTGGATATGTGCCACTCTTCCCACCCCTTCCCCTATTCACAACCCCCGCAGTTCACCACTACGCCCACTACTTCTGCAACTGCTCGAGAGTTGCCAGTTCCGCATATAATAATTAAATTTGGGCTTTTTTTGGAAAATCACCCGTAGGATTTTCCAGTCACTTGTCGCGTTTCTACGGCTTGCATTTTTTTTCCAGAAAACACAGTTATTTTAGTAATCGTCACTCATCACGTTCAAATATGCGGTTGTCATTTACTAGCGAGTTTGGCGACAATATTGAGTAGCTACCAAGTGGACGAAGTTCATCGCAGTGCCCTCATCTCCGTCGAGTTTACGGTGTCATCGATTGGTGGATTCGGAGTGGCCGACGAACTCTGCGCCGAAGCACTTTACTCTGGCGGCGGGCAACAGAAGGGAATCTACCAATCTAACACATTCGCTCCCTCTGGAGCAAATGGCAGGGTCGTAATCGAACGCGATGCGCGCGTCTCTCTTCTTGCTTGAGTGGCCACGCTGGGCACAGCAACGCTACGCTAGCAAAACTTGAGCTCCGAAGCGAGCCGCAAGTGATGCGACCGGTGTTCGTTAACGCGCCCGAAGTTGGCACTGTTTCAAGGCACGCGTTGCTTGACACTTCCGATTGAATGCGCCGATTTTCGCGGAGTAGAAAAAGTTGCTCCGTGGAGTGAATCTTGCCACGAAGTTGCTCCAGATCTGCCAATGAAACATACAGGGAACACTCTGAATCCGCCAACGGAATCGACTTGCTCCGCATCGAGCAGAACAAAGTATTTCTGGAAGTGCTCCGAATGTGCCAATAGAGGACACCATTCGTCAGTCTACATGAGAGATTTCGCACCCCCCTTTGAGTACCTTTGGTAGGAAGGGGGGGGGGGCGCATAGTTCCGCAGTTTTTCGCTGTACAAAATATTTAGTAATTTTTCAGTTACCCTTCGTATTTGTGGGTCGGTTTTTAAAAAATATTGTAACTTTAAAATAGAAATAAATATTTTCGGGATTGAGAAAATTTGTTGTTTCCGTTTGTTTTCGGCTTTTTTTTTTGGATGAGTATTCGCTTATTGGCTTGGTGGCATTCGACAACACTGCAGTGCTAACTACTCCCAAAACTTTTCAATTTATGCGCCCACTACTGCACCCGCCACTCCCACCTCAGTTACCCACTTGATGCCACTTCATTTCCACTTCATTCCCACTCATTCAAGCAACATCATTCTACTTTACTTAACCCCCCTGCATGTCACTAGCGTCACTGTGTTATCAGTTTCCACAGTGTTATCAGTTGTCAGCGGAGCTGGTCAATCCCCTTATTTTTTAAAAATTGTAGAAAGGCAGAACTGGGACAAGGTTTCGTGTATACTCACCAGACTCCAGTCAACATGCATAGAGGCCTTTAAAGCGGGGCACTTCAAACCCCGAGAGGGTGCTGCTTGCGTCCCGTGATCGAAGAAAAATGGCGCCAGTGCGATCAATGTCAACCACTGCACGTGTTTTTCATGCATTTCTTTTTACCTGCAGGTTCGTCGTACCCGAAAAAGTTCTGCAAAAAGTCAGTAAATATTGCAAGAGGTCACTTCCGAGCGAATAGACGTTTTCATATTTTCTTTTATATGCGCGCTCATATCTGTAGAGCTGAGTCTTCATTTGCTGCATTACTGGACGACAAAACTGTGTCTGAACACGTCAATGGGCTGTTCGTAAAAGTGATTCAGAAGGGAGAGGCGAGCTTGTTCGTACTGATTGATTTTGGCGTAAGTTTGGCGATTGATCTTGGCGATTGATTTTGGCGTTAAAAAAGACGAGGAAAAGAAAGTGAACGCCACCGCTCTTTACTCACGACTCAAAGCTTCATTGTTCGAAAAAAGAAATTACTTATCTACGGCAAATATCTGCGGCAAATATCTGAGGTACCATTACAACACGTCGATGTTTTGTATGTGTGCCTTTATACTAGAGAGGGCACACACAAGTAATTCTAAGGAACGTAGCGTTAAACACGCTGCGCTGGCAGTGCGAGGCGATGCTCAAAAAGACAAGTGTTACCAACGCTTTGCTAAAACGACACGGTGGTGGCGCCTGCCCGTCTCTTTGCGTTCTACACCATATCGCCACCGAGAATGGCACGCATCTTTCTCCACAGGCGCGCACGCCTTCCTTCGTTTTTGAAGATAACTGCCAGATGGTGCTTGTGTCTAACGTGCCTCGATGCGCTCGTTCGCCTACGCTGCACGCTCGAGGCACTCTAACGCAGCGCCTCTAGAATACCATTCAGCGATTTTCGTGTGCAGAACATAAAATAAATGTTTTGTTCACACTCTCCAGACGCAAGACTATCGTCTTTTGACGGCATTTGCAATGTACCATGCCGATCCGAGGCCATTTTTTCCCTCTTCCACATTTCCCTCACCGTTGCCACGCAGTTTTGCACGAGTAACGACACACCTCGTCGTCTTTTATGCCTCATCACGCACTGATCATATGCTTACTTTACGCGCACATCACGCAGGCCCCCGTCTAAATCTTTTGTTTGTCAGGCAATATAAACAAAAGGACATATATGTGTGCTTTACACAGGCACAGTAAAGTTCACACATCACAGCCATATTGACGGTTTCAAAACACAGCCCTTTGATGATGGCCGGTTTCATACACCGATGTGCTTCAATACCATCGGCGAACAAGCAGAGCTTTAGAAAATAGCCCGCTCATTTTCTACGCTTCTCTTACTTGGCAAAATATATTCAAAGAAATGTTCTTTTGAACTACATAAACAATATGAGAGATTTCCTTGAACTTTACGCACATTCCGGTCATCTGAAAAACTAAAGAGAGACACTGTTTCTCTTAAAAGGGACTTGAAAACGTGCTTTCAGTTTAGAAGTTACGAGCTCGAAAATGCAGTGACCGGAAGTTTTCTGGGGTACAACACTTGCAATCTTGAAAACATCTATAGGGCTATGTTCGGCTCAAATGCTGGCATCGAGGTGCCGTAGCGTTTAGAATACCCCAGCGTTTTCTGTCACTGTCGATTAGTGTCATTATGCAGTACTCGCATTACTTATCTGGGAGTGGAGAAGTACTGTAGTACATCTCTGCTGTTAGGCGGTGGCAGCGCACCGACAAACGAAGAACGCATGCACAGAGCAAAGGAGTGCGAGACAAATAAGCCACGTGTGAAAGACTCCGTCCAATTGCACCGATAGCGTAGTCAGTTAGGCGCCTGCCTTCTGTCGCCTAGGACCGATAGGTCATGGGTCTGATTCCCTGGTCTTTCAAATTCACGTAGTTTTTTTCTTTTGTTTTCTCTCTTTGTATAGTGCTTCGGGCCGTCATATATACGTGACGGAAATACGTCAATGAAGTCTTGGTGGACGCTGGCATCAAACCTTCATTCCTTGTGTATAATGACACCTCCTCCCATTCCCCTTTAGTTTATCACGCTCCTTTCCCCTTTCCACCTCCTTTATATTCTATTATATACAAGGTTATGATATGTGGTTTACCCTTACTTCCTCCTTCAGTTCTTCAACGTCATTTCTCTTCACCCGTGCATCGGTTTCCTATCCCATGTTTAACTGTAATAATAACAGCTATGAAATGTTCTGGGCTGCATAAGTAGGTGGCTTCTTCGTGCCAAAAACACGTGCCAAACACCACCGCTGTCGCCTTGTGGCCGCACAATAAACGCTGCAGTAGCCAAAGTAGCGATGCCATTGGCTGCGTCACTTCCGTCGACAGGCCGAACATGACGTCACACAGACAGTGTTGCCAATAAATCTGGCAAGCGAGGTGAGCTTTTCGAGGCAAACTTTAAAATTCATTTGCAAAAAAAAACACTGCATCTTTCAAAACTATTATTGGCATAAATGACGGAAATTTGCAGAGGAACGTACCCAGAGAATTTCATTGAGAACCATTGACCTCGAAAAATTGCCGGAGTTGACCCTTGAAGAACCCCTGGTGGTCAAAATTCCGGAGCCCTCAGCTACGGTGTCTATCGTAATAATAGGGTGGTTTTGGGACGTTAAACCTCATATATAAATTAAATCAAGATGCAAGAAAGAAATAAAAAATGGCAGCATATCCACGGGGCGATTGATGGAGAGGGAGGCGAAGCATCCATCCGTCCATTCGTTCTTGCTTCCGTCCGCCCAAGCGTCTGCTGAGTGATCGTCCATGCGTCCATCCGCCCGTCCGTGCGTGCGTCTGTTCGTGCGTCCGTCCCTGCGTTTGTCCATGCATCCGCGCCTGTGTCCGTTCATGCGTCCGTTCATGCGTCCATCCATGCATCTGTCTGTGTGTCCGTTCGTCCATCTATTCAGCACTCCAAGTACCACCATCTCGCATCTTTTCATCATATATTCTCCATATAGAAGCACCGCCATCAAGCGGACATTCGAAGGACTAAACGAGAGGTGGCACACGCACACTTTATTACGGGCTGCGCTTCGGGTCTACTTCTCACCTTTAACCACCTCGAGTTCATGGTATATACTAGTTCACTGTATTCATGGCACTGTGGCTTAGCGCTCGTAACACCTTTCTATAACCAAGGAGGTTGCGCCCAGCAAGTATAACGCAGCAACCCTTTCTTGTCAGATAGTGCTCAATGTACATGCCAATGGCTGCTAATGGGGAATGAGAGACAGGAGAATTCGGAGAAATAAATGAGGCTTTTAGTTAATGCGCATGCTGCGAATTTTTTATTGTTCAACAACGCACAGGAGAAATCTCCCACCAGCTCCACTTTGCAGGTCAAAGCGTAAGACATGTTATGCACTACTACGAGGGAGGAACGGGTGCTGCTTCAAGGAGCTTCACCCCTAAAAGCCGGCCGTGCTCGGCACCCAGCTCGTCATGATGCGCCGACGAACGCTTTTCTCTCGTGCGTATTTTGCCCCGCGCATGAGGGGGCAGGAGTTAGGTGTTTGTGCGCGCGCGCTTATGTTTTGGTGGGGAGAATCGTGTGCTTTCGGGTATCCCTGGAACGATTGTGTTAATTGCCGGGCTCACAAAGATCACTTCGGTCTCTGCACAGATCCCATTTGCGAAAAGAGCCCGCTTTTCATAGACAGTGGGGTATTGAAACTGCAGACACTTGTTAGTTTGCCCTCATCTGTACCTGTGATTACGTTTCATGCGTCATTTTTGTTTAAACAGGCCATTGCGTGTCGAGCGGTAAACGTTGTTAGTTCACTCTCGCCCTGCGTGTGTCCTTTTAGTGCGTTGTTGGTGCGCGAGCAGCGCGCTGAACGGTTCTATCTGTTTGCCGTCCCCAGGGTGACATTTCAAGTTGTATCCCTCGCATTCATTGCTTGACCCTGAGGCGAAACTGTGATATTTTTATATGCAACACTATACTCGTACATGGCTGTGTTTTGTCTGCGTGGCACCAAGCGATGACATGAGATGACCAAAAGAAGGGCAGGAAGGGGAAGGTGGAAGCATGCGATCGGAAATTTGTAGGCAGCGGTTCTGTGCTGGAGCCTAAGATCGGGGGACTCGAGACGACAGCGTACGAGAGCATACGACAGTCCGAACCACTGAAGACTCCACATAAAAAGAAAGAGAAAGAACACGTGGCACCCAGAACGCTTGCGCGTTCTCAATGCAATGCTCTCAACGTTCCAACTGCATCCGACTGTAACATTCGGCCACGTGTGCTGCGGGTTAAAAGGCGACTAGACAGCGGCGATGGTGGTAAATGTGCGATGGCGAACCCATCGCAAGCGGTCTCACTTTATTTACCGCTGTCATGAACAGGCAAACTCTGCACGTCGTTTGCAAGCGGACCGTTAGGAAACAATGCAATGTGGTGCGCAAGCCCATGTTCCAGTGCTAAGGCATGTCACGTGGTATTTTTTATTTATCGGATATTCATAGAAAGAAGAAAAAACGTGACTACTAAATAGCATCAAAGTCAGAGACTGCCTAATAGGTCGTTTGGCAAACCAATCCGCAACATATTTAGTGGAACGTTTTGCCCAGCATCTTCGCTTGAGAAATTCATTATTGAATTTTACCTAATTAGGCAAGTAAAGTGAACATATCTATTGTGACTTACCACATGCAATAATGAAAGAGGAATAACTATATTTGACCTAGCGGTGTGGTGGCCAGGTGTAATCATGCCCTGTTATAACTTTCCTCAAGGACAAGAGAGCCTTATCATGCCACCAATGAAATCATTACGATGACTGTCCCAGTGCTCAATGCAGTCATAGTTGAACTGACGCCCTGAACAAATCATTGACACCAGCTGCTATATCATAATCGAAATGTATTTCCTGAGGATATTTTTATTGAAAGAAGTTGTGTGGGTTTCAAAGATTTATTGCAGCACTCTTGTAAGCAGCCCGAACAGCAGCAATGTTTCTTGCGCATTTATCTGCCTTCTTATTTTCATTTTTGCCGTATTTTTTGTTTATTGATTTGCTTTTCTAAGCAGTTGCCATGTGACAGCTCCTTGTGACCCGGAGTTACCAATTGTTACAGCCCTCTCTTATGCAATAGCCTGAGGGGCCCTTAAGAGGAAATAAATCATTATGACGATGATGGCGATGATCATGATAATTGGGAGCAGTTTGCTATTGGTCGCGTCGTCGTAAAGTGGGCCCGTATATTTTTAACTTCTGGATCGAGTCAGGTAGAATATTGCAGGTTAAACTCAAAGTGCAATAGACCAGAATTAAAGGAAAGAAGACAAACGGGTGTGTTCATCTCCTTTCCTTCCGTCATTGCCAGCGAGCTGAGAAGGTGGCGGCCAGGCATGGCCTGATCGTTATTAATCTGTGAATTTTCTCAACTGTTTAAGTTATTTCCCTCTTTCTCGCTTCCGTCCTTGTGTATTGTGTGCGCGCACAATTCTCCCAAAATGTATCCCAAAGCTTCCCAGCTATCACCTACCTAGAGCACTTTGTAATTGTAACTTGAGGACGAAAGAAAAAAAAAACTAGCATTTTCAAGAGTAAAAGATGCACAACGAGACTGGCTTTAGCGAGCTACTAAAGCTGCTGACAAAAGCTTTTGTGTCTCATTGAAAAAGCAAGCCCTGCTTAAAAGGTGAAAACGCCAAAGACACAACCGGGCATTGCGAAAACGCATGGCGCAGTTAGACAAACAGATCGAGGAAAACGCGTTCAAATTTGGTATGTATATGGCACAGTGGGAAGGCATGTCTAATGGCTTGGAGAGGCAGCGTATACGTGGAGCGGGTGCTCGGGGTCTCTTTCGGCATTTGTTGGATCCGGAGGAACCTCGGAGACTTGTGAAAGATTATGAAAATGCGAATATCCTCGCCGCAATACGAGACCGTTACTTTAAGACGAGAGACAGCGCCTGACACCCCGATTACGATGGAGTCGCTAATGACAAATTAGACCCAGACTTTAGCCAAACAGAAATTCGGGCACTCCTTTTCAAACTTAACTCCTGGTCGGCGCCAGGACCAGACAGGGTTACCAACAAGGCTCTCCGAAACTTAGACGATGAGTCAATCTCCCGGTTGGTAACTTACGTCAACGAGTGCTGGAGAGACGGCTTCCTTCCCGAAGCGTGGAAAAGAGTTCGAGCTGTCATAATAAGTAAACCAGGAGAGCGAATTGCGCTCAATATTCTAAGGCCAATTTCGCTTATGTCCTGTGTAGGAAAAGTCATGTAGCACGCAGTTTTCATTGAAGCAACCGTCTTTCTCGAAGACTGTCACGCATTCCCGCACACCATGCTGCGATTCCACCACAATCTCTACACACAGGGTGCACAACTTCAACTAAAGCATCACATTGTTGACGACACTACCAGCTCCACCAAGGCGATTCTTGGCCTGGATATTAAAAAGGCCTTTGATACCATCATACACCAATCGATGCTAAAACAAGTTGAGGCATCAGGTCTAGGTTGAAAAATGTACAATTACATACGTGATTTTCTTGCAAGCAGGCGCACAAGTGTCGTCATCGCCGACCAAGAGTCACAAGATTTTGAGATGGGCTCGACGGGCACGCCGCAAGGCTCCGTAATATCACCATTACTTTTTAATTTAGTGCTATTAGGGCTACCAGAGAAATTAATGGAAATACCCCGATTTTATCACAGTATATACGCGGACTACATCACCGTCTGGGTTCCCGGAGGAGGTTGTGACGGTCACGTCGAGAGAACGCTACAGGCGGGAGTAGACAAAGTTCAGGAGTACTTGCAAGGAACGGGCCTCGAGTGCTCAGCAACCAAGTCTGAGCTTTTAATCTACAATCCCACATGTAGAGGCCGCAAAACACCGCGTGACAAAGAAAGTGAATTCTTTAAAATGCGCGTTATGTTGGCAGACGGCACTCCCATAGCACACGTAGACAGAATTTGAATTCTTGGTAAAAACATAAAGGCAAATGGCCATAATGGAGAGACTGTGCGCCGACTCCGTCATTAGGGATGTTTAGAATAGCGCACCGCGAGCCCTTGCGGTGCGGTCGCTGCCACTGCGCATGCGTCGTAACGCGAGTCGACGTTCGCGTTCACGGACCGCACGCAAAAAATCCGAAATTGCGTGCGGTAATGGCGGACTGCATGTGGCCCGCAAGCGCTGGTTTTGAGGCTACGGGTGGTGATAGCGACCCGCATGTGGACTACAAGTGCTGGTTTTGAGGCTACGGTGTCGCTGCGATCGTGCGTTGTGGTTCGCAGCAAGGAAAACGCTATTCTAAAACTCGATATGGCGTCCGCTACGCCCGCAACGCCCGCAGCGCTTGCAAACGGTATTCTTAAACTCCCTATTCAGTAGACGACGCGATCAGACTCTTGCGTCGTATCACGAATGGACGTAACGGTCTGCGCGAACACTGCGCGATCCGTCTCGTGCAGGCCTACGCAATAAACCGAATAATATACGTTGCCCCTTACCTAAAGTGGATAGGCTCAGAAAAAAAAACACAACAAAATCAACTGCATGATACGAAAGGCCTTAAGAGAGCTATCGACCTCCAGATCAACGCGAGCACCGAAAAATTTCTAGAGCTTGGACTTCACAACTCAATAGACGAGTTAATTGAGGCCCATGACGTTGCGCAATACGAATGCTTAACAAAATCAAAGAGGGGTCGACATATCCTTGAGTCGCTGGGCATCAAATATCACGCTCAGCAAGAAGAAAAAGTGGAGGTCCCTGCCTCAGTCCGCGACCACTTGATCGTTCCGCCGATTCCTAGGAATATGCACCCGACGCACCGCATCGTACGGCGTAAAGAGCGTGCTAGACAGCTTCAAAAGAAGTTCGGCGACAGTACGGACGTGGTATACGTAGACGCCGCGAGATATGAAGCGAGAAGAGCTCACGCAACTGTGGTCGTTGACCATCAGGGCAGATGCCTCGCGAGCGCCACGGTGACGACGAGACTCACAGAGGCGGCCGAAGAAGCCGCGATAGCCTTGGCACTCGCCGCAGTGCCGCATGCAGAGATTGTGATAAGCGACTCGCAGGCGGCAGTCTGCAGTTTCGCGCACGCCGTGCCTCTCGGGAAGCGGCGCGCATCCTTCAAATGTGCGGAGATGGCGACTCGACGTCACCCTCACAACCTCAAACTTCAACGGTTTTCCTCCTATGGACCCCGGCACACAGCAGCATTGCGCTCGCGGGGAATGAGGCGGCCCACGCCGCGGCTCGAGGCCTTACACGCCGAGCCACAGCCCACTACATGGCCGCCGCCTCCGACTCCGAGAGCGGGGTGATGCATCTGCTGGAACAAGACACTTTGATAGGCACGCAGCAACAAGATTCAGAATGGTCATGGGGTGATCATCTTACAACGTTCTGTGACATCACCCAACACTACAGGCTCAAAAGGCGTAGGTTCCCGCCACCGCACAAAAAATTAAACAGGCGCGATCCCGTAAGCTTTCGCTTAATCCAAACCCATTCCTACCCTAGCCCGGTCGTTCTACGCCACCTCTACCCGAATATGTACCCCAACAATTTATGTAAAGCATGTGGGCACAGAGCAACGCTAAGCCACATGCTCTGGGAATGTGCCAGCGACGACAGTGGGGAAAACGCCACCAAACGTGATGCACCCATAGCGGCCGTCAATACTAAATCACAGGGATCCTCGAGCTCACTCGTTTTGCCGCCGCCCCGGCTGCGGGAGCCGCGGGGGACCTTCTTCGTCGGCGTCGCCGTCGCTGGGACGCGGCCCTCCAGAGCCCAGAGCTGAGCGGCCAATTCTTGGCCGTCCAGCAGGCCGAGGATGCCGCCCGAGTCCAGGGACTTCGAGCCGCAACCTGAAGCCACCGAGACCAAATTGCCGGTCCATTCTGTTCAATAAAGTCTTTTTTCTCTATCTTTCTTTGTCGCTTCCGTCCTTGTGTATTGTGTGAGTGGGGAATCCTCCCAAAATTTATCCTAAAGCTCCTCAGCTCTCATATACCTAGAGAACTTGGTACATTTAACTTAAGGACGAAAAAAACTAGCATTTTCAAGAGTAACAGACGCACTACCGAGACTTGATTTAGCGAGCTGCTAAAGCTGACGACAAACAGTTTTTTAGCCCATTGAAAAAGGTCCTCTCTTAGTTTACTTGAATGTGAGTGCAGTGGCGAGTTAGATGTCAAAAACAAAGATAACATGGAGAGGAACCTTGTTGCACTGGCGCGTGTGAAACGTAAAAGGTCTACCAAAGACTGTGCATATATTCAGCTTCGTTAGTAACTGAGTGGCTTCAGTTTTTTGAGGGGACATGGCGCCATCACAGAAAGGCATGAGGCCCACGGGACGGCTTTAAGCTGTCCTATAGTAGAGCACCCTGTACTCTAAATCGTTACCCACTTTTTCTAAGTAGGGCAAAGCGTCCGTCCGGGCAAAGCGTCCGGGCAAAGCGTCCGTTTATAAGTAGGCCAAAGCGTCCATCCGTCCGTGTGTCCATCGGTTTTCACGTCCAGACGGATGGATGAACGGACGCACGGATGGACACTTCACCCCACTCATGATCATTCACTCCGCGGATATGCTGTGAATACAACTAACGCCATCTAGTTATATTATTCGGAATCCAAGGGCATATACACACAAGGCCATCTATTTAGCAACTCATAAACTGGAGGTGGCTACATACTATCCTATTACTAAAGAGGAGGGAACGACCCAAGGCCTTAAGAGCTTCACCCCTAAAAGAAAACTGCATTCGTAATAGACCTCTACCGGGGTACGTCTTAGCGTGACGTCACCGGTGCACATGAAGGCGGTGGTCCACAAAACAGCCCCGCTAGTAGCTGAGCGTGGTACAGTAGCGAGGTTTTTGGGGCTAGTTTTCTTCTTCAAAGCTTAAAGTTCATGTCAGTGTCACAGTGGCAACATTAGCTGTAGTATGTAAATGGCTGCCATCTATGACGCGCAAATTTCCGCAGGTGAACCTAACAGAATCGTGCACCATATGCAGAAATGCTTCCTTTTAAAAGCCCTGACTTTAGAGAATATCAAACCACAGAAAGATGTGTCGAAGGAATGCATACACATGCAGCCCTGCCATGCAGAAGGATCCCGCCGACGGAACTTTATGCCAACCAGCACCTGCTCCGAGGGAAGGCACGTTGGGTGGGGCAGTGACGTCACGTTGTTTGCAAACAGGGGGAGGTTTATTGGTTTACATGCTTAAAGAGAGCAAAATATTTATTTTCTGGGGCATTGTTCAAGAAAAAAATTGGCAGATCCCATGTACAGTGAAAATTGATGATATGCGAAGCACGAATGAGGAAGAGTGATACGTCACTTTAAAATGAGCACGACATTTGGAGGCGGAGGCAAATTATGCCGTACATTACTTCGATGTCATATTATCATGTTTCGGCGTATCATTTACCTTCGTCATCTATTGACGTCACTTGATACCAACTTTCGTCTACATGGTGCTAGTGAAACGACCGTGAGCGGGCTATGAGCGGAGCGAGTAGTCATGTTTTACATGAAATTCATGTCATGATTATCATATATGGACGTGTCATTTACATTCATCGTCCATTCACGTCACATAATACCAAATTTGGTATATGTGGAACTGGTGAAATGGCTGCGAGAACGCTATGAGCGTAGCATGTAGTCATATTTTACATGAAACGCATATTATAATTATCAGGTTCGGAAGTGTCATTTACCTTCGTCGTCTATTCACTTTCCGTGATACCGAGTTTGGTTCATGTGGAGCTAGTGCAACGGCGATAAAAGCGGCATGAAGGACCCAATATACTCCGACGCAACGTTGACGCAAGCTGAGGCTGGGAACCGCGACGCCACGTTAGCGAAATGCGAGAACTCTATACTGTGACGCCAGGCGCGACCGGCGTCCATCAGCGTGGCCCGGTGGCAACTGGCTTGAAATGCGAAATGCTGCATTTCTCTCCCGACGACGTTACTTAGACAGCACCGCGTCTGCCTCTCTTTGCGACGGAGGGACACAGTGTGCGCTCAAACTCATATGCGTCACAGAACGCAGCGCCTGGCACGCCTGCGAGTATACGGCATGCAGCTATTTTGGCATATATGAAGGTAGCGAAGCGGCTGCGAGCCATCATGAGTGTGGGACGTAGTGATGTTTTAACATGAAACGCATCTCATGATTATCATGTTTGCACCAGTCACGTCCTTTCGTCATCCATTCACGTGAAGTAATAACAAATTCGTTACATTGAAATCTAGCGAGACGACCGCAAGCGCATCATGAACGTGGCATGTAGTAATGTTGTTACATGACACTCATGTCATGAATTTGATGTTAGGGTCTGTCGCCTGTGTTCGCCATGCAGTCATGTCACATCATACCAGTTTTGCAACATATCATGTGAGTGGAACCACCGCAAGAGCAGCATGACCATAACATGTAAATCATGACACTTATGACATATATGCCATGCTTTTAGCGTTAGGACTACTCAGTTATGTTCGCCATACAGTCATGTTATATCACACCAAGATTGGTATCGATTCAGAAAAGCTTGTGTGGGGGCTAGTTGGGGCATACTGCTGGAAAAGGCTGCGCTGCAAAGTTGAGGACGAAAAATACGACTGGCACAGGGAAAGCACTTTATCCAAACGACCAGGACAGCTAAAATTCGTAGGCGGCTAGATCCCTCTCTAGGCGGTGAAAGTTGCGAATACCCCCCTCCCACCACTATGCGGCACATTTACTCAAGTTCCCCCGTGGGAAGATGCGGGCGACATTTTAAATGCAAAGCGTTTCTGGGGAAACTGCGGTGACTTTGAGCGTATCTATCTATCTATCTATCTATCTATCTATCTATCTATCTATCTATCTATCTATCTATCTATCTATCTATCTATCTATCTATCTATCTATCTATCTATCTATCTATCTATCTATCGATCTATCTATCTATCTATCTATCTATCTATCTATCTATCTATCTGTCTATCTGTCTGTCTGTCTGTCTGTCTGTCTGTCTGTCTGTCTGTCTGTCTGTCTGTCTGTCTGTCTGTCTGTCTATCTATCTATCTATCTATCTATCTATCTATCTATCTATCTATCTATCTATCTATCTATCTATCTATCTATCTATCTATCTGTCTGTCTGTCTGTCTGTCTGTCTGTCTGTCTGTCTGTCTGTCTGTCTGTCTAGCTATCTATCTATCTATCTATCTATCTATCTATCTATCTATCTATCTATCTATCTATCTATCTATCTATCTATCTATCTATCTATCTATCCGCCTACGACATTTAGCTTTCCTGGCCATTTGGTAAATGATATCGATACCAAACTTCGTGTGATTTAACATGACTGTATGACGAACATAACTCACTAGTCATAACATGAAAATTGTGACATGTATTTTATAAATGTTATAATGTACATGTTATGGTCTTGCTGCTCTTGCGATATTTTCATTAACATGATAAGTGGGAAACTGGTATGGTATGACATGACTGCATGGCGAACACAAGCAACATACCCGACCCTAACATCAAAAATTTGACATGCGTGTCATGTAGCAACATGACCGCATGCCAGACTGATGAAGTGCTCGTGGCCGTTTCGCTAGCTTCGCATACACTGAAATTGGTTTAATTGGACGTGAATGAGTGACGAAGGTATGATACTGGTGCAAACATTATAATCATAAGATGCGTGTCATGTTACAACATGACTACATGCCATGCTCATGATGCTCTCGCAGCCGTTTGACTAGCTTTTCATGAACCAAATTCGGCATTACGGGACGTGAATGGATGGCGAAGGCATGTGACTGGTGCTAACATGATAATCCTGACACGCGTGTCATGTAAGAACATGACAACATACCGCACTCATAGCGTGCTCGCGGCTGTTTCGCTAGTTCCACATATACTAAACTTGGTATCACGTTACGTCAATGGATGGCGAAAGTAAACGACACATCTAAACATGACAATCATGACACGGAAGTCATGTACGAAATCATTTACAGTGGTATATCAACATTTCGCATTCGCATATAAACGATTGCCACTGTACGTGGGATCTGCCAATATTTTTCTTCATTGTTCCCCTTCAAGAACCTCTATCCACTTTCCCGTCCGCTGGCGCCTCACTCTCGACCCTTCACTGGCTGGGCGCTTCTCAAGAACATCCGGAAATTTGTGCTCGAGACGCCACTGTGATACGCTAAGGTCGAACCGAAAACGCTGTTTGTTTTGTTCACTTCACAGTATTTTTAACCGGGCTTGCTAGCTGCTAGAGCTGAAAACACGTATCACGTTTCTCGCGAAAAAAAAATGCACGTGCGGCGAACGGCGCTATTGGCTGCACGGTGTGAAAAAAAATGGCAGCATATCCCTGGAGTGAATGATGGAGAGTGGGACGAAGCATCCGTCCGTCCATTCGTTCCTGCTTCCGGCCGTCCATGCGCCCGTCTGTGTGACCGTCCTTGCGTTCATCCTCCCGTCCGTGCGTGCGTCTGTTCTTGCGTCCGTCCCTGCGTTCGTCCATGCATCCGCCCCTGCGTCTGTTCATGCGTCCATCCATTCATCTATCTGTGTGTCCGTTCGTCCATCTATTCAACACTCCAAGTACCACCATCTCGCATCTTTTCATCGCATATTCCCCATATAGAAGCACCGCCATCCAGCGGACATTCCAAGAACTAAATGAGAGGTGGCACACGCACACTTTCTTACTGCTTGCGCTTCGTGACTACTTCCCACCTTTAACGACCTCGAGTTCATGGTATATACTAGTTCACTGCATTTATGGCACTGCGGCCCAACGCTCGCTAAACCTTTCTAAAACCAAGGAGGTTATGCCCAGCGAGTATAACGTAGCAACCCTTTATCGACAGAGTGTGTTCAATGTACATGCCAATGGCTGCTAAGGGGGAATGAGAGACAGGGTAATTAGGCTTTTAGTTAACGCGCAAGCTGCGTATTTTTTATTGCTCAACAACGTACAGAAGAAATCTCTCACCGGTACCACCTTGGAGGTCAAAATGTAAGACTGGTTACACACTACGACTAATACTACGACTACGAGGGACGAACGGGTGCCGCTGCAAGGAGCTTCGCACCTAAAAAGGAAAACATTATTCTTATAACGCTGGGTTCGCCCGTGCGAAACGCCCTTAGGGACGCTACGTAATGCATTCGGATTTCCTCACTATTCCCTTCTGGGAGGCGGGAGGAAATATTCTTTTTTCTTTTGATCACTTTTGTTTAAGCCACCCCCATCCAAGCTAGCTTTTCGCGTAGGATGCCGCACTGACGCCCTTTGAACTTTCGTTTTAAATCTGAAAAAAAAGAGTTCTTAACTGTCTTCCACCTGGAGGACATCTGTACAGGCTAAGGGATACAGAAATACAACACAAGGTAGAAAGGAATAGCCAAGACGATGGCCGACAACAAGAATACCACCAAGCCACTTGCATAGTGTTTCTATGCCTCCGAAAATTTCCGAAATAATATTCCATTAGTTTTGAAGCAGCTTACGGCAGAGTTCAACACGGTGTGCTTCGTGACCACCCTTACTGTGCATGCGCTACAGCTGGCCCAAGCACTGCCAGAACGCGTTCGCGTGATAGCGCGTTCAGGCCTCTGTAAGGGGCCAGGTAAGACCAAGGAGCTTTATCCTCGGGTAAGACGCTCTCCTCTCTCCCCCTCAGCAATCATTGATGTGAGGCAACGGGGAACGAGATTCCTCAGACGCGCGGTGCACCAACGTGCTCCCATGTGGCGTGGGGTTGACAAAACACCCGCGTGGGTGTTTTTCACACCCGTGTGGCGACGGAACCCGCGTGGCGTGATCAAATAAGAGCTCGGAACGAGTAGCAGCAACCGGGAATATGGTGAATAAGAGGCTTTAACATCGTGCAAGGTGCCCGGGATGAACGGAACTCCAAGTGGACCCGTGCGCTACCTTGGCACGCTAGTCATTGTTTCCTTTAGTGGGAAAACGTGTTATTTTTTTAAATGAAAAGCAGCTCTTTGATAGCCTCTGTAACACTGTCCCTCCGTACAATCCAATTTCGCATTCTCGCGTCTCGTGGCGACCCTGGAAGACACCATTCACTGGCCCTGTATCACGCGTGCGGAATTCAATCAAGGTCGTCTTTACTTGGCTTTCGCTAAATTACCGTTAACGTCAATGTCGCCAGCAGTGTAAAGGTTAGCGCCCGTTTTTTCGCATGTACATATGGTTCGTTTTAGCGGAAAATAGTGCCAGTTTTTTTTAACGTTGACGCAATCATGTATCTACCTTACAAGGCGCTTTTGCGTTATTTCTTGCTCATTGGTGCATATGGTTGCTGCAGTACTTTCTCGGAAAAAAAATCATTTCTTAAGTAATCGTTGCTTCGTATGCATTCATAGCGCTTATTTAGCGCAAAACGACTCCTTGTTGCGAAGCGCACCTCCAACGACGTTACGAAGGGCGCCTCGAAATCTCACCGCTGCAACCACTGTTTCGAAATACGGCGACGCACCAACGGTCCCGAAGGCGCCGCTGCTTCGAACTCCGCAGGGAAGGTCACCAGCCGTTTGGTAGCGTAGGTTTCTCAGCTCGCGACTGCTTCTGCGCAGAGCTGATAGACGAGCGGACGAGACGACGGTGAGTTAAACAAGGTTTATGTACAGCATATATACAGGGGCGTTACAATTTCGGCACTGGGGCTGACAGAGACTCGAAGAGCCGAGCTCTCCTTTCTAACACAAAGGTGTGCTCTCAAACGGGTCCACTCGTGACGCGACGCAGGGCTTCTTTTATATGCACCGGGTCCAACTCAAATGTCCAACTAGAAGCGCCGCTGGTCGTCAGGGCAGATTCCTCCAATGGGGTCGCCGCTGGGCCGCGTCAGACACCCAGACATGAAGACGCCTGTTGTTTACTCGACGGGCTCTCTTGCTGGAATGACTCACTGCACGTGCACGACAGAAAGGCACCGACAGAAAGGCACCGACAGAAAGGCGCCGTGGCGTGCGTGCTGACGCCGTTGAGTTGTTGATCGCGTTAGGCGGGCTCGCGGCTGGCCTTGACACAGATTGCCTTTTTCAGAGGCACGGCCGTTCGCTGTGTTCTCGCAGGCTGTTGCGAAGCGCGCCTCCGACGAGGTTAGGGCGCCTCGAAATCCCACCGCTGCCACCACTGTTGCGAAAGACGGCGACGCCAACACGGTCCCGAAGGCGCCACTGCTTCCAACTCCGCCGGGAAGGTCACCAGCCGTTTGGTAGCGTATGTTTCTCAGCTCGCGACTGCTTGTGCGCAGAGCTGATAAGACGAGCGGACGAGGCGACGGTGAGTTAAACAAGGTTTATGTACAGCATATATACAGATGCATTACAAATTCGGCACTGGGGCCGACAGAGACTCGAAGAGCCGAGCTCTCCTCTCTAACACATAGGTCTGCTCTGAAACGGGTCCGATCTGACACACAGGTCAGCTTCCCCTAGGACCGCCGATCGCGACGCACCGCAGGGCTTCTTTTATTTGCACCGGGTCCAACCAAAATGTCCAATCAGAAGCGCCGCTGGTCGTCAGGGCAGACTCCTCCAATGGGGTCGCCGCGCTATGCGTCAGACCCCCAGACATGAAGACGCCAGTCGTTTACTCGACGGGTCACTTGCCGAGGCTGACTCACTGCACGTGCACGCCAGAGAGGCGCCGTTGAGTTGTTGATCGCGTCAGGCGGACTGGCCTTGACACAGATTGCCTTTTTCAGAGGCACGGCCGTTCGCTGTGGACTCGCAGGCATAACAGCACCCCCGCCGCCAGACAATGCGCCGAAAAGACGAGCTGCTTCCACGGGGCTCGGATGACAGGCGCGCTCGTTCGCCAGGTCCCTCCAGGTTCGCCTCCAGGGCCATGGGGAGAATGCAGCTCCAGACTCTGTTCCGGGAACACATCCCATTCTTGACGACAGATCCCAGCTCCACTGGCTTGTCGCCACAACTTGCTGGCCAACTTCGCTCGTCTCTTCTGACCATCTTCGGTTTCAGCACTTGTCGATGGTTCTGCAACTTGCTAAGAACGGTTCGACAACAGACAACACACGACACAAGCAAGTGCCCTCGGTCACCCAACAGAACACCAGACAAAGTATAGTACAACATATGCCTATCTACGTGTCTATCGGAATTTTGTTCCCTCTACATCAAGAGGCACATGTGGGACACAAGACTCTTAAAGTAAGAACTTCAATTTTTCACACTTACAACAACGCAACGAATTAGAATACCACATAAAGTTGGCCCCTTGAGATCACTCTGAACGAGAGCGCTCAGCCCAGGTCGTGATGAGGTCAAAATTTTGCCCCGAATCGCCAGCGAGAAACCGAAAGGTTGAGAAGGTACTAGCTAGAACGCACTGCTCAATGCACCTCCATGAGCGTTTAGCTTTCCTTTTTTTTTGATAGCGAACGTCAAAGTTGCGCTGTGGAGCAACATGCTCCACCTCAGTAACCGGCCACTTTTAGGCGACGATACCTATGCGGCACCAAGAGCGGCTCACACTTACGACGTTGCACAGGGGAACAACGATACGGCTTGCTATGGATTGACTCCTCACCGCTTAGCTCGATATCGTGTTCGATCACCCTCGTGTTTCCGGAACGGTCCGAAAACACGTCTCCAAACTCGGAAACAATCCTTCTCGGGTCCTCCTTCCGGGCTTCACTTAACCTAGGCTCTAGGTTTATCTGCTCCCAAATTACTTTCGATCCCCCTTCGATTACCTCACTAGTACTCAAAACTTCCGCTCCCTCTTCCTCTGAAGCACTTAAAAGTAAATTTACGACTGCTTTTAAGTTACTGTGATAAATTGTGTTCCGCCGCCTTCCTAATTTCACTTCATAATTAGTATCGGGAAGCTTCGATATTGCATTGGCAGGCCCTTCCCAATCAACCTCAAGCTTGTTCCTTTTGGACGGCTGCAGCAGCATTACCTGATTATCAACTTCAAAACCGCGCTTCCTCACCGATTTCTCGTAGTGCTCCTTCGACAGCACTTGTGCCGCGTTTTTGTGGCTTTCCACTAGCGCTTCAATCGAGAGATCCTCACGCTGCTCTCGAATGAGCGTCTCTCGATCAACTCTCGGCAGCTCGCTCCAACTTTCCGCTACAGGCGAGAGCGTTGCAACCCTCTCGCTCTGACTCAATGGCGCCATGTCGTCTCCCCCTACGCATACCTCACCGGCCGCTTCCGCGACGGGCCGCTCGCGTGACCGCTCACATGACTCATGCGGAAAATTTCCTTTCTGGGGTTCCGTCGATCCGCCGACAAGTTCACTTGAGAGTTCACTGCATTGAACCAGATCAAGCTGCCGCGATAGCTTCCGCGCTTGCGATCGCGTGAGGGCCATGCACGCTAAGTTGAGGAAGAACGATTTGCCCTGCTCTTTGAGAAGCTGCTCTGAGTTGTTGGAGAAAAGATAAGGAAAACGATCATTTAGGGCGGCAGACACAGCCGCTTCGATGCGAAGCTTACCGAACGGGCCTTCAATGACAACCGTGGCGATTGGTAAGCGAACACTCTGCTCCTCGGCGACTTGCCTGATCCACGCGCATTCTCCTGTAAAGTCATCCGGAGACACCAATGAAGGATGGACAACATCCATGGTTGCCGCGGAGTCTCTAAGTGCTCGACACGCTTTCCCATTCACACTAATTTCTTGGATATACGGCTCCAACAACCGCATGTTCTTTTCCGATTCTCGGATTGTTGCAAAAGCAAACTTTTGCTTACAGTTTATCGCGATGTGCCCTTCCTTTTTGCAGTTGTAGCAGATTAGTGGCTTCCGTGAGTCAAATGCCTGTGTGGTAGAAACCTCACTCGATTTCTCCGCTTCTGTTTGCCCTTCCTCTACAATGTCCTTCGTAAGAGACGGGTCCTTCTTGAAATTACGGTGCGGAGCGGGTTTTCGTTGATCAGGTTTCCTTGAAAAGCCCTCTTTCCTTTCATCCTTTTCCACGCGCACTGCCCTGCTATGCAACTTTCGGCGAGTATAATACTCCTCAGCTAATTCTGCTGCCTTGTTTAGCTGTACTTCACCAAGTCTGTCCTGCAGCCAAAGTTTGACTTTCTCCTCGATGCAGCGGTAGAATTGCTCCATTGCAACGCATTCCACCACTTTATCGCGGTCGTCATAAACACCTTCGCCCTTGAGCCATTCAATTAAATCGGCTTAAGGACGAAACGCGAAGTCAACGTGTGACTCATTCCCCTTTTTAGCATACCGGAACCTTTGCCTGAAAGCCTCGGGTGACAACTTATAACGTCTCAAGAGCACTTCTTTAACCTCGTCATAGCTCTCAAACGCTTCCCTCGACAAGCAAGTTATCGCGTCGGACACTTCGCCGGGAAGAAGAGCTAACAGGTTCTGCGCCCAAAGAGACCGCTCCAAAGCGATTCGCTCACAGACGTGTTCAAACTTGACGAGATACTTCGCCATGTCCTCGCCTACTACGAACGGTGGCAGTTGGTCCCGCATTCTAAAACCGCTGACCTGAATCGTCGGAGAAGCTACGCTAGGCGCCTGCGAACACTGTAGGATTGCCAATTCTATTCGTTTCAACTCGAGGCGCTCCTGTCTCTCGGCCTCCTCGCGACGTTCGCGCCTTTCAGCTTCTTCGCGAGCTTCTCGCCTTTCAGCCTCCTCGCGGCGTGCTTTGATATCCACCCAGGCCTCATCAACTTCCTCAGCCGACACTCCCTCATCCTTCATGATCTCAAGGATCGCTTGTTTTCGTTTCGCACGGCCGAAAGTAATGCCGAGTTCCTCACAAATTTCGATGAGTTCCTTCACTTTAAGGTTCTCCATCGTTCACACTAGCCTCTTGCTGTTTGCCCTTGTTAAGAATTTACTTGCCGTACCCACTATAGGTCTACTAGCAAGACGCGCAAGCAATTTTTCACACTCCCGTGTTTACCACCTCCGCATTAACTTTGGTTTCAAAGCACTTCAACTTGGCTTGAAACGATCAAAGCTCACTCGAATGCTTCACACAGCCCTTCTCTAAACTACTACAACCAGAGCTAAAGTAGTCTGGTGAACTGAGGGGAAAACGTCAGGCACTCACCGCATCGATGTCGCTGACGCCGGCCGATCCCGCAGCTGCCAACCACTGTTGCGAAGCGCGCCTCCGACGAGGTTAGGGCGCCTCGAAATCCCACCACTGCCACCACTGTTGCGAAAGACGGCGACGCCAAAACGGTCCCGAAGGTGCCACTGCTTCGAACTCCACCGGGAAGGTCACCAGCCGTTTGGTAGCGTAGGTTTATCAGCTCGCGACTGCTTCTGCGCAGAGCTGATAAGACGAGCGGACGAGGCGACGGTGAGTTAAACAAGGTTTATGTACAGCATATATACAGAGGCATTACAAATTCGGCACTGCGGCCGACAGAGACTCGAAGAGCCGAGCTCTCCTCTCTAACACATAGGTCTGCTCTCAAACGGGTCCGAACTGACACACAGGTCAGCTTTCCCTAGGACCGCCGATCGCGACGCGCCGCAGGGCTTCTTTTATTTGCACCGGGTCCAACCAAAATGTCCAATCAGAAGCGCCGCTGGTCGTCAGGGCAGACTCCTCATGGGGTCGCAGCGCAATGCGTCAGACCCCCAGACATGAAGACGCCAGTTGTTTACTCGACGGGTTGCTCGCCGAGGCTGACTCACTGCACGTGCACGCCATAGAGGCGCCGTTGAATTGTTGATCGCGTCAGGCGGACTGGCCTTGACACAGATTGCCTTTTTCAGAGGCACGGCCGTTCGCTGTGGACTCGCAGGCATAACAAGGCATAACAGCACCCCCGTTGCCAGACAATGCGCCGAAAAGACGAGCTGCTTCCACGGGGCTCGGATGACAGGCGCGCTCGTTCGCCAGGTCCCTCCAGGTTCCCCTCCAGGGCCATGGGGAGAATGCAGCTCCAGACTGTTCCGGGAACACATCCCATTCTTCAAGACGGACCCCAGCTCCCCTGGCGTGTCGCCACAACTTGCCGACCAGCTTCGCTCGTCTCTGACGATCCTTGGTTTGAGCACTTGTCGATGGTTCTGCAACTTGCTAAGAACGGTTCGACAACAGACAACACACGACACAAGCAAGTTCCCTCGGTTACCCAACAGAACACCAGACAAAGTATAGTACAACATATACCTATCTACGTGTCTATCTGAATTTCGTTCCCTCTACATCAAGAGGCACATGTGGGACGCAAGACTCTTAAAATGACAACTCAAAATTTTTGCCACGTACAACGTAACGAATTAGAATACAACAAAATTGGCTTGGTGAGATCACTATGAACGAGAGCGCTCAGCCCAGGTCGTGATGAGGTCAAAATTTTGCCCCGAATCGCCAGCGAGAAACCGAAAGGTTGAGAAGGTATTAGCTAGAACGCACTGCTCAATGTACCTGCATTAGCGTTTAGCTTTCCCTTTTTTTTAACGAACGTCAAAGTTGTGCAATTGGAGCAACATGCTCCATCTCTGTAACCGGCCACATTTAGGCGACGATACTTATGCGGTACCAAGAGCGGCTCACACTTGCGACGTTGCACAGGGAAACAACGATACGGCTTGCTACGGATTGACTCCTCACTGCTTAGCTCGATATCGTGTTCGATCACCCTCGTGTTTCCGGGGCGGTCCGAAAACACGTATCCAAACTCGGAAACAATCCTTCTCAGGTCCTTCTTCTGGACTTCACTTAAGCTAGGCTCTAGGTTCAACTGCTCCAAGATTACCTCCAATTTCCCTTCGATTACCTCACTAGAACTAAAAATTTCTGCTTCCTCTTCCTCTGAAGCATTCAACAGCTGATTTACGACTGCTTGATGTTGAACGTTGGATTTCATTCAGTTGTAAATTTTGTTCTGCCGCCTTCCTGATTTCACTTCATAAGTCGTATCGGGAAGCTTCGATATTACATTGGCAGGCCCCTCCCAATCAACCTCAAGCTTGTTCCTTTTGGACGGCGGCAGCAGCATTACCTGACTTCCTACTTCAAAATCGCGCTTCTTCACCGATTTGTCGTTGTACTCTTTCGACAACACTTGTGCAACTTCCATGTGGCGTTCCACTTGCGCTTTAATCGAGGGGTCCGCACGCTGCTCTCGAATGGGCGTTTCTGGATCAACCCTCGACAGCTCCCTCCAACTTTCCGCTACAGGCGAGAGCGTTGCAACCCTCTCGCTCTGACTCAATGGCGCCATGTCGTCTCCTTCTACGCATACCGCGCCGGTCGCTTCGGCGACGGGCCGCTCGCGTGACTGCTCACATGACTCACGCGGAAAATTTCCTTTCTGGGGTTCCGTCGACCAGCCGACAAGGTCACTTGAGAGTTCACCGCATTGAACAAGGTCAAGCTTCCGCGCTTGCGATCGCGTGAGGGCCATGCACGCTAAGTTGGGGAAGAACGATTTGCCCTGCTCTTTGAGAAGCTGCTCTGAGTTGTTGGAGAAAAGATAAGGAAAACGATCATTTAGCGCGGCAGACACAGCCGCTTCGGTGCGAAGCTTACCGATTACTGAACGGGCCTTCAATGACAACCGTGGCGACTGGTAAGCGAACACTCTGCTCCTCGGCGACTTGCCTGATCCACGCGCATTCTCCTGTAAAGTCATCCTGAGACACCAATGAAGGATGGACAACGTCCATGGTTGCCGCTGAGTCACTAAGTGCTCGGCACGTTTTCTCATTCACCATAATTTTTTGGAGATACGGCTCCAACAACCGCATGTTTTTTTCTGATTCTCGGATCGTTGCGAAGGCAAACTTTTCCTGGCAGTTTCTCGCGATGTGTCCTTCCTTTTTGCAGTTGTATCAGATTAGCGGCTTCCGTTTCCAATTCAAATGCCTGTGTGGTAGAAACCTCACTCGATTTCTCCGCTTCTGTTTGCCCTTCCCCTACACTGTCCTTCGTAAGAGACGGGTACTTCTAGAAATTACGGTGCGGAGCGGGTTTCCGTTGATCAGGTTTCTTTGAAAAGCCATCTTTTTTCTCATCCTATTCAACGTGCACTGCCCTGCTGTGCAACTTTCGGCGAGTGTAATACTCCTCAGCTAACTCTGCTGCCTTGTTTAGCTGCACTTTACCAAGTCTGTCCTGCAGCCAAAGTTTGACATCCTCCTCGATGCAGCGGTAGAATTGCTCCAATTAAACGCATTCCACCACTTTATCGCGGTCGTCATAAACACCTTCGCCCTTGAGCCATTCAAATAAATCGGCTTTAAGACAAAACGCGAAGTCAACGTGTGACTCATTCCCTTTTTTAGCATGCCGGAACCTTTGCCTGAAAGCCTCGGGTGACAACTTATAACGTCTTAAGAGCACTTCCTTAACCTCGTCATAGCTCTCAAACGCTTCCCTCTACAAGCACGTTATCGCGTCGGACACTTCGCCGGGAAGAAGAGCTAACAGGTTCCGCGCCCAAAGAGACCGCTTCAAAGCGTTTCGCTCACAGACGTGTTCAAACTTGACGAGATACTTCGCCATGTCCTCGCCTACTACGAACGGTGGCAGTTGGTCCCGCATTCTAAAACCGCTGACCTGAATCGTCGGAGAAGCTACGCTAGGCGCCTGCGAACACTGTAGGATTGCCAATTCTATTCGTTTCAACTCGAGGCGGTCCTGTCTCTCGGCCTCCTCGCGACGTTCGCGCCTTTCATCGACTTCCTCAGCCGACAGTCCCTCATGCTTCATGATCTCAAGGATCGCTTGTTTTCGTTTCGCACGGCCCAAGTTATGCCGAGTTTCTCACAAATTTCGATGAGTTCCTTCACTTTAAGGTTCTCCATCGTTCACACTCGCCTCTTGCTGTTTGCCCCTGTTAAGAATCTACTTGCCGTACCCACTATAAGCCTACTAGCAAGACGCGCAAGCAATTTTTCACACTCCCGTGTTTACCCCCTCTGCATTACCTTTGGTTTCAAAGCGCTTCGACTTGGCTTGAAACGATCAAAGCTCACTTCAATGCTGCACACAGCCCTTCTCTAAACTACTACAACCTGAGCTAGAGTAGTCTGGTGAACTGAGGGGAAAACATCAGGCACTCAACGCATCGATGTCGCTGACGCCGGCCGATCCCGCAGCTGCCAACCACTGCTGCGAAGCGCACCTCCGACGACGTTACGAAGGGCGCCTCGAAATCTCACCGCTGCAACCACTGTTTCGAAAGACGGCGACGCCAACACGGTCCCGAAGGCGCCACTGCTTCGAACTCCGCAGGGAAGGTCACCAGCCGTTTGGTAGCGTAGGTTTCTCAGCTCGCGACTGCTTCTGCGCAGAGCTGATAGACGAGCGGACGAGACGACGGTGAGTTAAACAAGGTTTATGTACAGCATATATACAGAGGCGTTACAATTTCGGCACTGGGGCCGACAGAGACTCGAAGAGCCGAGCTCTCCTCTCTAACACAAAGGTGTGCTCTCAAACGGGTCCACTCGCGACGCGCCACAGGGCTTCTTTTATATGCACCGGGTCCAACTCAAATGTCCAACCAGAAGCGCCGCTGGTCGTCAGGGCAGATTCCTCCAATGGGGTCGCCGCTGGGCCGCGTCAGACACCCAGACATGAAGACGCCCGTTGTTTACTGGACAGGCTTTCTTGCTGGGATGACTCACTGCACGTGCACGACAGAAAGGCGCCGACAGAAAGGCGCCGTGGCGTGCTGACGCCGTTGAGTTGTTGATCGCGTTAGGCGGGCTCACGGCTGGCCTTGACACAGATTGCCTTTTTCAGAGGCACGGCCGTTCGCTGTGGACTCGCAGGCATAACAACCTCAAGGAAGAAGACTGGACAAAGTGCTACGCTCAACTGACATCAAATATTGCGTCACTCCACTCTCTACGAACAGATACCGGCAGGAAATGCGAAGTGCACACCATCCGCGCAGCAACCGTAACTTAGTCACCTGAGGGCACTAGTGATAACGCATAAAAAATTCGGTGTTAAAAACGTTTTTGAAGGGGCACTAATGCACTGCGAATGCTCTTTATCAATGACAATGTCAAATGATTACCATAATTGTGGAGTGATACGTAGGTTGTTTGTTAAAGGGGCACTAAAGGCAACCTATAAGACGAGGTTGATTGTTGAAATAGCGGTCCAGAAACATCGTAGTGTTAATTTTGCGCCGAGGAAGAGCTTATTTTGAAATAAAATCGCGTTTTAGTGGTCAGCATCGGGCTGGTGCACTTCAAATTACCGGCCTCAATGAAACAACGTCTGTCGTCACTGTTGCTATGCACAACGTTGCCCTGCTTTTATGTGCGGCCGCTGACACTATAGCAGTAGAGAGAAAATAGCAGGAGCAACAGTAGCAACAATGGCCATCGAACATTCTTTAGCCGTGACCTTCAAGATTGCCGGCGTGCTTGGTTCAACTGGGCCCCGCTAGCTGGCACGGATTGTCCAGCTTAACCTGAAGGGGCTTTAGTTTAACCAAGGGAACCTCCTTGAGTTTAACCAGACGAAAATGAATTTTCGAACAACTCGTGCCATTCCCCATAGTAATGTCCGGCGTTTTTTTATTCTATAAATCAAACAGAAACAAACAAGAAAAATTTATTACGTCTCTTGATGCACGGAAGGTTGTTTATTTAGTGCAGCTAAATAGATTATTAGCGATTAAATGTAGGTGGTTTGTGTGACGTCACCGGGATCAATTTTGAAAAGGTCCAACTACGGCGAATGTATTTTTGTGTATTTACCTTAATTTCTCAGCAAGGTGGACACTGCTGTTGATAAAATTTTCGTTTTAGACATTGTCATACATTGAGCTTTTACTCCGTCGCAAAGTTTTTTTTTTTGCTTTAGAGTCTCTATAAGACAGTTGTCGGACAAATAAAGCTTAACAACTGCCCGTTTCGCAGTGTTCAGGGAAGTGGAAGCTTGTATCTGTCGACGGAGATAGCTCATGTGCCTTGAGGCACTCATTTACACAGCGTCCCGACTGACCTGTGCGCCACGCAAGTGGCATATTGTAGACCAAACCTACGCTGCACTAAACAAACTTCGGATGTATTTTTCACATTGCGACTTTTTACTATCTTAAGAAACATGACTTCATAGCATAGACTGTTATCAAGGGGCGAAGTACAACTATGGTTTGGTAGCCCCACTGCGGTGGTCTAGTGGCTAAAGTACTCGGCTGCTTACCTGTAATTCGCGGGATCGAATCCCGGCTGCGGTGGATGCATTTTCGATGGAGGCGAAAATGCTGTAGGCCCGTGTGCTCAGATTTGGGCGCACGTGAAAGAACCCCAGGTGGTCAAAATTTTCCGGAGCCCTCTACTACGGCATCTCTCATATTCGTATGGTTGTTTTGGAATGCCAGACTCCACATATCAATCAATGAATCAGTCAATCAATCAACTAGGATTTAGTATCTGGTGGCCACATGAAGAGTGTGACCCACTTTGTGGCAATGGGGCACAACTACAGACGCCTTATTCGGCGTGTCGTTTTTACATATAGAACGAGAGCGCCTCATTTGAAAGAGAATCCTCGAAGAGTTCTGCTGGATTGCTAAACATGTCACACCTGTCGCTATTCTCGAAACAGAAAGAAAGGCCAGAGAAGAGCTCCTCTGTTTCGTATTTGTCCTTTATTCGTGCTTCAAGCATTGTGCCGGGACAAACACACTTAACATTAAAAAAACAAAAAACCCATGACATGCAAACATAATAAAAAAGGCACAAAAAGAATGTTAGCATTCTTACTGTCCTTTCTTTCCTGTCGCGTGTACAGCAAAGTTGTGTTCTTTCCCTCCTGTCGTGTGTGCAGGTTCTATTTTAGGGCGAAGCTCCTTATAGCAGCACTTGTTCGTCCCTCGTAGCCATTGCAGTGTGTAACAAGTATAACATTTTGACCTCCAAAGTGGTGCCGGTGAGAGATTTCCTCTGTGCGTTGTTGAAAAATAAAAAAATAGTGCTCAATGTACATGCCAATGGCTGCTAACGAGGAGTGAGAGACAGGGGCATTCGGGTTTTAGTTAACGCGCACGCCGCAATACCCATTAGCAGCCATTGGCATGTACATTGAGCATTATCTGACCAGAAAGGGGTGCTACGTTATACTCGCTGGTTGTAACCTCCTTAGTTTTAGAAAGGTTTAGCGAGCGTTGAGCCGCAGTGCCATGAATACAATGAACTAGTATATACCATGAACTCGAGGTGGTTAAAGGTGGGAAGTAGATACGAAGCGCAAGCCGTAAGAAAGTAAAAGCCGAATTCTCCTGTCTCTCATTTCCCATTAGCAGCGATTGGCATGTACATTGAGCACTATCTCACAGGAAAACGTTGCTACGTTATACTCGCTGGGCGTAACCTCCTTGGTTTTAGAAAAGTTTAGCGAGCGTTGGGCCGCAGTGCCATGAATACAGTGAACTAGTATATACCATGAACTCGAGGTGGTTAAAGATGGAAAGTAGACCCGAAACGCACGTCGTCAGAAAGTGCGCGTGTGCCACCTCTCGTTTAGTCCTTGGAATGTCCGCTGGATGGCGGTGCTTCTATGTGGGGAATATAAGATGAAAAGATGCAAGATGGTGGTACTTGAAGTGTTGAATAGATGGACGAACGGACACACAGACAGATGCATGGATGGACGCATGAACGGATGCAGGGGCGTATGCATGGACGAACGCAGGGACGGACGTACGAACAGACGCACGCACGGACGTGCGGATGGACGCATGGATGGTCGCACAGACAGACGCATGGATGGACGGAAGCAAGAACGAATGGACGGACAAATGCTTCGCTCCACTCTCCATCATTCACTCCGTGGATAGGCTGCCATTTTTTTCTCTAACTTAAGCGCAGCCATCGCTTCAATTGAGTACTCCAACTCACTCAGCCAACTGCTTTAAAAGGGTACTGACAACTTTTTATTTACTTGGAGGACTTAACTTTGCCATACAAATCTCCTGCATTCAGAGAAGGCCCTGAAACAAATGTGACGCTCAGCGATCGCTGGAATGATATCTTATTTTGATAATAAAGTCACATTTCCCGTGGTGTACCTGCCGGCATCGACACTAACTTGACGTCAGGCTACATTACTAATCCTGGTGACTTCACGCAGCTGTCTGGAAAGTTGTAATGAAGTCAAGGACCAAAACACAAGAAAATGGCACTTGCTTGTCCCCCTCTCGATCCTATCCTCGTCCCGTGTGGTCACTGTCATCCAGCGTACCTGAAAAGCGAGCTATCGGAGTCTAGAATATTGTGTACGTGCACGCAAATACCAAAATTCAAGGTGTTTAAAGAAATGTGTTCAAAATTCCTTAAAAGTCAACAAAAGGCGCGATTTGCTCACTGTCTTCACAGTTACTATTTCTGTAGCGGCGGGCATCTTCGAAGAGCCGAAAACCTAATTTAGAGAAGTAATCGTAAATGTTAAATCAAATAACATTTCAGTTGGTGGAGTTAGGCAGCTAAGTCAGATGGAAGAACTGAAGTCATTCATGCGAAAAAACCCATTGCCGCTTTGAGATTTCGTGAAAGCGGCCTGTAGCAATAATTGCGAATAATGAAATTCTCCTAAGTGCTGCGGCGAAACCAAAACCAAATGACCGATGAGTGCAACAATCTGATGACTACAATGACGTAACTGTTCAGGGCTGCAGTTCTTCCCCTTTGGTTAACGTGTGTACGTCATGCGTGCTGTAATTGCAAGCGCAGCACACACACACACACACTACGAAGTCGGTTGATGGTTGATGCAACAACGCTTCCTCATTTCGGACGTGTCCGAGGAATATGGCAGTTGCTCTCTTTCGTGCTACGCGTTCTCTTGAGGTCACTAAACAGAATGCGTAACAGATAGATCAAATTAATCTGTCAAATGGCATTATAAATCCGTCGGGCAAAATCAGAAATGGGAGGCAGCCAGTTACAGTCAGTTACAGCCAGTTACAACATACGAAGATATTTCAGCACCACCTACAGCCATCGTGTCCCTCCCACGTAGTTTGCATAAATGCCCCGTCTAATAGCTCTTACTGTATTTGCTGACAGTAAGAACCTCGAATGTCTGAAATAGTTCACTTTCTCTAGCTTTTTGGTCGGAAGCACAACTGTCTTGGTAATTTTTGTCGGGATCTGTGGGATCCCCCTTCTGCCACACGCAATGTTTAGGTTGTAACGAAGAACCCTTCTGTCCTAATTTGCGTTGCACCTACATTAGCCGAGGAAAAGTACTTACGGTTTCAGCAGAAGCCAGCTAGCACGGACACCTATCCCAGGTGAAGGGCGGGAGAGCCGCAATCGTGAACAGAGCCTACTTTTTTTTTTTTTTTGCTAATCGCCTGCCGCACAATACAACACCTACTCGATGTATTGACACCTGTGCAGCGTCAAGCATGCCAGTGGCAAAAAGAGAAGCAGAGCAAACGCCACACGTCGAAAACGATGACACATCCTGACCAGTGGATGAGAAATTCGAGAATATATTCAAGACAATGCGACAGCAGTTCACGGTAGAGTACGTGCAGCTAGGAGTAAGGAGACAAACAATAGATAGCATGAAAAGCCAATAAAAGTCGGTGGAAAACGCGCACGAATGTGCGAGGATCCGCGAAGTATGACCGAAGAAGACGATTACACCATGTAGCCTATCGGCTAAGATTGAACTAGTTAAATTACAAGACGAGGACCAGTGAGTAAACGGAAATTGGAAAAAAAAAACGTTTGTTGTGGAAGTAATGAGCTTTCCAGGGGTCTCGCAGCCGACCGGGGCTGTCTCGGGAAAAAGAGATTCGCGAAGGTATACGACGCAGTATTAAAGCTGGACGATCGGCTTCATTATTTCATTCCCAGGTAATGGCGACCGCTTCGTTGCAACTTCTCCAAACATGTCTGACTTGAATATTTGTCCTGATTCGTGCAACAGAGCTGAACTTTGAGGCCCCCCGTCATCATTCCTGATTTTGATGAAGTTTACTCGCGTAGATTATAGTCCCAAGCAATGTCTTTACCTTGGTCTGATGACACTTTTTTGTTCGCTTAAAAATACAAAAATATCAGCCACATAACGCATTTCTTCTACAATGGCAATGCACTGTAAGTTATGGAATGCTTATGATGTGATTCTTAATAGTTTAGTTAACAACCGATCGAGTGCGCATTCCTTGCTTCGCCAACAAAGGCCAAGCGATTGCCGAGATAACGCATTTTAACGCGTACTACAAAATGGACAATATTGTAAGTGGAAAAATGGAAATAACAAAACAAACAACTGCACCAAACTATCAAAACGTATGCATAGAGATGTTTTTGAAAAGGCTGTAAGCTGTCGTTTTTTTTTTTATCGGTGCGTGCTCTATATTCGTTTAATGATGGAGGCTCTTCCTCTCTCCCTGGTGATGCGACCTATTTTAGGGAAAGACGATGGCACCATGGTGCAGGGTCCGCAAAGAAAGCTTTTCCGAAAAATCATGCTATTAAACTTGCCTAAAGGTCTATGATGTTCCCAGAAAATGCTTCGAGGGCGCTTGCGCTTCGCCCTCAGGATAAAAACGGAGCATTGCGTGAAACCAGGCCCAATGCGCTTACCTTTCTCAAATGCTAGCCTAGCTTTGGTTCTCAGTGCACGCAACATTGACCGTTTCAATTTATTTTGGAATGTCTACTGCAGGTACGCGTGTGAAGTGCCCACTACGCCGTAATTATTCCTCTTGCGAATCGGCGAATGGCCCACATTCAACACGCGAACCTACGCAACTGCTCATTTTGTTGATGCCTTTGCACCCAACGATTATTGTTGTTAAGAGCTCCACTAAAGTTCATCCGCTCAAGCACTAAATGAAATGAAACATGGTTATTGACGAAGTCTTCGTCAGACTTGATCAGTTACCGTGTATAATCTCAGCTGATGATTAAGTGCGCCTGACCGTTTTGTGATGAGTGAGCCTCTGCAAGACGGACTCGCTAAGCGATTCACATGTTTTAACGCCTGGCGCGATTCCACACTTCTGTCGCGTAATATTACATGCCTTAAGATGACGCTTTTTACTACACGATAGACATGTACCGTATGTATACTGGAGATATAGTGTGGCTCTGCGTTGGAACACATGCTTGAAACACAGATGCCATGAGTGCGATTCTCACTCGAACCGAAGACTTCCATTTTATTTGCACGCTGCTCGATTTGTCGGTTGCGGACAAGGTTAATAAAAGCGTAGGAGCTCTGACTAGCCTGTGTAACGCTATCCCTCCGTCCGCACCACTTCCCTCGCCGCAGGTGTTGGAGTGGTGCTAAGTAGGTCATGCCCTCCGAGCAGTGCGCGATGACGTCTCTCCCTCGCCTGCCGCACGCTCGACGCGTGTCACCGCTTTCTCTCACTTTGCCCTCTCCACCACTCGCAGTGCTCGAGTCCACTCCTCGCATGTGCATCATCTCACCCGCGTCACCTCCCTACATTTGTCAGCGAGAATAAGCCGCGAGCCGGCGGCTTCTTCTTGCTTCGCCCTCTCCACATGTTCGCAACGTTCGAGCACACATCGGGCGACCAGTCTTTCTGCGGTGAAACACACTGGAAATCGAACCCACATTTCATGTAATTGCGTTTCAAACAAACGTTCAATCGAGAAAACGCTACGCCGAGTTTCGCTTCAAATTATTCTTCCAGAACACGCGTCAACGCCCGTTTCAACCGGATCAACGCCGTTCGCATCGCTGATGCTTCGCCTCCCATCAGAATTCCCTTCGGGGAGATGGTTCTAATTTTTCTTGCTCACAACCAACGACGCCGACACCAACGCCGGTCTGGAAGCTCCGGATAAAGGAGCGCTGTAGGATTCAGCGCCCCTTACTGCGGAGATTCGAGAAATTCCCTGTGCGGGATTCGTATAGTCCCCCATCAACGAAGAGTTTGTTGGTGCTGACTATATTAACGAAGAGAAGAAGCAGTTCAGCGCGAAAAAAACACGAAAGTTTATTGAACCCTTTTCCTAAATATTGCCTGATCCCACCTACAGTATATAGGAATCGTTGATTTGCGAAGCACAAATAAGCAACGTTGATATGCCACATTAAAATCAGCACAACGTTATGATGTGGACGTAAATTATACCGTACATGACTTCCATGTCATGATTATCATGTTTAGACGTGTTATTTACCTTCGTCGTCTGTTCTCGTCACGTGATAACAAATTTGGTATATCTGGAGCCAGCAAAACGGCCGCGAGCATGCTATGAGCATAGCTTGAAGTCATGTTTTGCATGACACGCATGTCAAAATTGATAATGGGGATGATGATTATGATGATGATGATGATGATGTTGATGCGCCTTTTGCTTTGCTGGCAGTCGCCCACAAAGAGGGATAGGCCGAGAACCAGGCGGCAGGATCCTCAAACTAGTTAGTTTTGCTTTTAGAATCATTAAATTCAAAGCAAAAAGAAATCGTAGAACTATATCAAAATGCTACGCGAGCTTGCGGTCCGGCATTCAGATAGTCATGGAGCGGAAAGTATTACTAACAATAGAATGACAAGGTCATATTTTTGTTACCATTATGTACGCAGACACAGCAGAGCAAACCTCCTGTGGCAATAACCTAATGTAATCTCTCCAAAGGATAATATTACTGCCCCATTTATTTTTAAACCTAGCTTCTCAATTGGTTCGACCAGGTATCATTTCCTTCGATAAGAATATTGGTGACAGAATAAAAAGAAATGAGCTATTGTTTCTAATTCCTTGCAAAAAAGACATAACGGAGATGCTGTGAGTCCAGCTTTATGTCAGTTATATTTCGGGTGTGGAATTCTGCATCGTAATCTGGTGATTGTAATTTCTAACTGCCGAGGTACACACCACTGTTTGTTTCAGCAAAATCTTAGATATACAAAGTCTCTGACTTTATCCAATGATATTTTGTCTATTTCCTTGTGCAAACAAGCATTATATATATCTGAGAGCTGTTACATAAGCGAAATCAGGTAAAGTAGGTAAAAGTGGTCCACTTAAAAATGCTTTGGCTAAGCAGTCCGCCATCTTATTCGGATAAATCCCGCAGAGGCCAGGTACCCATAGCAAGTGGAATTTTGTCAGGTTTGCTAGTAGTAAACTACTAATCATACTTTTTCATTTCATTTATTTACTCTCAATACCGTAAGGCGTTACAGAGAGGAGGGGTACAATATTAAACAATCAAGAGAAAAGACAACAGCGGGGTGGTTACAAAAAGTGATTGCTTACAGTGGACCTGAAATGCGCAGCGCTGCTGATGGAGACGATGGAGGCTGGAAGGCGATTCCATTGCACGCTGGTCATTGGGACAAACAAGTTCAGGTAGAGGTTTGTTCGGGAGTTTGGCACACCAACTTTTAACGGATGATCATTGCGGGATGACACGTATGATGGAACTGAAGAAAAGGGATTGTTTTAAGGTCTGATTGGTGTAAAATATTTTATGAAAAACACATAGGCGGGATATCATATGACGGGTTGCAAGATCAGGTAGTTGTACTACTTGTTTCATGTTAGTGACACTGGATGACCGGGAATAATCAGAGAAAATGAAACGAGCGGCCCGATTTTGGATAGCTTCAAGTGTGGAGACAAGATTGGCAGAATGTGGATCCCATAAAGAAGAGGCATATTTAATCTTTGGCCGTACAAGGGTTTGTAAAGCTGCAGTTTTAATGAAGTGGGAGCTCGAGAGAAATTTTGTCGAAGGAAGCCGAGCATGCGGTTCGCATTATTGCTAATATATTCAATGTGCGAGTGCCACGAAAGGTTATCTGAAATCTGAACGCCCAGGTATTTGTAGGTGGTAACCGATAATAGAGGGGAGCCATTCAGGAAATATGTGTTTACAGGGGTGTGCTTGATTGTTCTTGTTAACCTCATATATTTGCACTTGTCGATGTTTAGTTTCATTAGCCAGGTGTTGCACCAGGCTGAAATTGTGTTAAGGTCGGTTTGAAGTTGTGAGGGACCAGAAGGTTCACATATATTTCTATATATACTCTTTAATGTTCATTTTTTTTGCTGCAGAGGGTGCAGTACATACTGAGAGAGAATGAGTCAGTATGACTGCTTCTGATTCGCTTGCAGGAAGTGTACGAAGAGCTAGAATTATAGCGAATAATTCGGCAATGAATATAGGCGTATGATCTGGTAATCGAACTGAAAAAGACTAGTCAATGGAGGCACAGAAGATGCCTACTCCAGCCTTTTCGTTTAACACCGATGCATCCGTTGCAATAATGTTTATGGACAGATGAGTAAAGTAATCTTGTAACTGATTATTTAAATATCGAAGGGGTATTTGTTTCGCATTAGAGGAGAAAATGTCATACAATTCTTTTCAAGTTTTGAATTAGGTATACTTGTTGGGGTAATCTCATACATATTTACATTCAGAGGTTCTAGCAGCCCTTGAACGAACCCAATCTGAGGGTAGTGTAGTCTTGACCATTGTGTTCAGAAGAATGTGCTTGGTTCTTGAATAAAAATTTAGAACGCTTGTCTCAGAGGCGAATTGTATATATTTAAAAAAAGTTAGAACTGTAAGTATCTTAAACCAAGTTAAGAAAGGTGGAAGACGCGCTTCCACGTACAACACATTATTTGCAACAAATTTGGGGAGTCTACGACACAAGCGCAAAGCTTCTTTTTGTAATAATATTAACTGTCTTATCTTATATGCTGCGCTAACAGGAAATAATACACACCAAAATTCCATAATATGTCGCACATACATCTTGTAAATCACCATCAATGAACTCCTTCGCAATCCCGTTTTTCTGATTCCCAATTTTCGTAACCACCCCAAGGCACGTGACGCTTTATAGCCAACTTCGTCTATGTGGCTTTTCTAATTTAACGTTCTATTATTTACGATACTTAGGTATTTCAGGGAATCTACCTTGAGAATGAGCTCGTTACGATACATCAGAGAAATGTTGACAGGATCCTTAAATTAGAATGGCAAAAGTGCGTTTTTTTGACGTTCAGTGACATATGGATATTGTCAAGCCATGCTTCAAGCATGTTCATATAACTCTATAATGCCTGATGCAATGAGTGCAGATCACTGTTTGTTGCAAAGAAAGCAATATCGTCTACATACACGCCAATTCGAATATCCCGATGAGTTGGAATGGAACTTAGCATTATATTGAATAAAACAGGTGATATCACTGAGCCCTGAGGTACACCTCATGTTTGCTTTTATCTTTTAGAAGAGCATCCATCCAAGAAGCAATGAAGTTCTCTGTCTTTTACAAACTCTGTAATCTATGATGTCACATATTTTGGAAAGCAATAGTCTTGCATGTGCTGGATTATAGAATAGAATACAACACTTTATCTTACGCTTTAGATAAGTCTAGAGGGACTAGTGCACAGTATTCGCATCGATGCCGAGCCAGCTGTATGCGACTTTCCAAATCCACATGTTCACACCAAATGAAGTATCCCGATCTAAAACCAATTTGACTGGGGCTTAATGTTGTATGTTCATTGATATAGTTCATTATACGTGCATTTAAGATTCTCTCTACAGGTTTCACGAAGTTAGACGTTAATGAAATAGGCCTTGTGTTATCCAGATCGAATTCCATTCCTTCTTTCTTTAGCATCGGAATTATTTTGGAATGCTTCCAATCTGCTGGAATAAAAGAAACTTCGCAGTGAATAATTACCTATATTACGGCTTTCATGTGGGGATATTTCGTATAGAACTTTTAACATTGTAAATGTCACCCCGTCAGGTCCAGGAGCAGCTGGCAGTGAGCACTGTATCACATCGGCCAGTTCACCAAACATACCTCCTTGAAATCATCAACCGCCCTTAATTTCAACATTGGCTTTGGCAAAACTGCCGTAAACTTGTTTTGTAAGCCTTTAGCCATATTTTCCAATAAATCAGAAAGTTCGCTAGGAGACATAATAGTGGATTCAATGCGTTCTGACTGTGGAATCATTTTTCTCTCATGAAGTTAGAAAGAGAAATAAACGTTTATTTACAAAACAGTGTTCCGAGCGAGGCCCGGTGTCGCCCTAAGGTGGAAAGGTGCCCTTGTCCAGGAACCCACTGACTTCGACTGCCCTCTTGGAAGCCGGATAAATAAATGAAGTTGGGTAAATAAATTTATTCATATTGTAGTATTCTTTTGCTTTACGAACTGTACACTTGAAATCAGCGGCTATGCATTTATAATCAGACCAAATTTTTGAAGCCACTTTTCGCTTTCTATACTTCCCGACTCATTGTACATTCCACCACGGAACTAAAAGATCCTGGTGTGCGAGTTTATAGTAAACGTTTGAACGTGCCATTTATCTTCGTCAGCTGTTCACGTCACGCGATACCAATTTTAGTCTATTTGGGGCTAGCGAACATCCGTGAGCGTGCGATACGTGTAGAATGTAGTCATGTTTTACATGATATGCAAATCATGATTATCATGTTAGGTTGTTCGAGGTATAACGCATCCAGGGCGGGATAGAGAAGAAGACACAGAACACATACACGGCGCTAACTTTCAACAATGCGGTTTCGTTCGAGAAACAGCAATACTTATAGCAAAACATGGCGCGTCACAACTTCGTGCTAGAACCAGAAAATGTGATCTACTGCAACTCATGCGACGTCCAAATAATGCAATTCTTTCAATGATAATGATACTGATGGCTTGCTTATACATGCGTCCCCAAACTTATCAATGAATTTCGCTTCTATAATGAGCCTTGTCATTTAGTTAGTGCTTCTTTCGATTATGCTGGTGCGATTAAAGAGGGATTGGAACCCGCATTCTTCGCAGTAAATTGCAAGAAAACCCTGAGGCTGTGCCTTGGCCACGTTATTATTGTGTTCGTTCAGCCTATCATTGATACATCTACTGGTTTGTCCTATATAGCATGCATCACACGTTAATGGGATCTGCTAGATGACTCCTGTGATGGACGCGAGAAATCTAATACGGTGATTCTTTTCGCACAGACCTTTCTCTGAGCACTCCGATTTCGTCTTTCGGGAAAGACTGTTGAGCTTGATGGGTGCCGAGAAAACTACTCACACGTTGCTATGTTCTACTAATTTCTTCAGGTTATGTGAAACACCATGAATATATGGGATTACAGCTAATCCTTTCCTTGCAGGCATAGCACGCGTTTCAGCGGCTCCGTCGGAGCGGATTTGCCTCAGAAGGCTTTCCGCGACAGAAGTCACACTGTAAGCAAAAACTATACGAGTTTGGGGTTTTTGCGGCTCATGACTTCTGAAAACTCTCTCGCGTTTAAAATTACTACCTCGTGTAGGAGTAAAAGATGGTACATGACATAGTTTTACCACCACCTCTCAGGCAAGTAGTAAAAAGAT
Organism: Rhipicephalus microplus; assembly: GCF_043290135.1. Lineage (NCBI taxonomy): Eukaryota > Metazoa > Arthropoda > Arachnida > Ixodida > Ixodidae > Rhipicephalus > Rhipicephalus microplus. The sequence goes on along the minus strand of NC_134702.1, from coordinate 71,539,863 downwards.
GCCAAAATCCAGTTTTACCACGTAGGGAGTTTTCTATCACGTGATTTTTAACCTGCGTTTCACAGTTTATTACCACGTGACTGCAAGGTGCAGCTGTTTCGGCGGCTTTTGCCCCATACCCCCCATTGTGATGCTCTTAGTGAATTTTGAAGGTACGCGAGGACCACAGATCTTTTTTTTTTTGGGGGGGGGGGCATCACCGTGCCTCAGGACTGACCTCGAGTCCACGCACTTTCACTGGAACTTGGGGCAGCATAAGCACGACAAGCGAGAACAGCATTCTCTGAACGAAAAATAAAAAAAAGATGGGGGGGGGGGTCTCAAAAGAAGAAAAAAAAAGAAAGAAAACCTGCTGTGGAAAGTTGTCCTGCATATTTTCGCAAATTGTTGGCTTTTGCTCGGCGGTGGCCTTGAAGACAGACGGTGCAAGAAGCTCGGTATGTGTGTGTCTGGTTGGGCTGATGGATCTCACGTGTATCCTACATCATCGAGCGAGCCCCGCCGCGGTGGTCTAGTTGCTAAGGTACTCGGCTACTGACCCGCAGGTCGCGCGTTCGAATCCCGGCTGCGGCGGCTGCATTTACGATTGCGGCGGAAATGTTGTAGGCCCGTGTGCTCAGATTTGGGTGCACGTTAAAGAACCCCAGGTGGTCAAAATTTCCGGAGCCCTCCACTACGGCGTCTCTCATAATCATATGGTGGTTTTGGGACGTTAAACCCTACATATCAATTAATCAAACAATTCACTCTGTCGTCGGCAACAAGCCGCGGCCGCCAGTGACCAGTGGGAGTGTGTCACCGGGGCAGGTGAAAGAAGCATCGCATATATTTTGTTCCACAGTAGGCGATGTCTGCATGAGTAAAGTGCTGCCCGAATTGCCCACCTCATGCACCAACTGGTCTCAAACATGTAGCGCGAAGCCGATACGAGGCAGACGGAACCAACAAGCGGCTGCCAATGAGCACGAAGAAAACCCGGATGGTAGTCTTTCGTTGGAAGTATGCATACACCGCCCTGTCCCCGTAAGATAGCGGTCACGTGTTCATTTGTGTCTGAAGTGACGACGAAATTCACACAGGATATGTGTTCTGTGATCGCCAGCTGTGTTTCATCGGGTAGCCGTGCTCCTCGAAAAGGCCTAGTACGCCGTCGGTAAGAAGCTTGTGTGCAGGCGTGCACCTCTCCTCTACGCCCATTGTGATGAATACGTGCTGGTACTGTGTGCACCGTCGCTCAATGAAAATCATTGAGCTACCATGGTTTGTGCATACTTAGGTATAGTTTATGGACTTGTGCATCAGCAGTGCTAACACGCGTGGGGCCATGAGCCCGGTGTGCCAAGTTATTATTGGATACTCAAAAAGGTGAGATCGGGAAGATTTATAATAAAAAGTCGGTGTGACATTTAGTTCCCTGCAGCCCACCTTAAGTTTACGCTTGCACCTTCAACCGTTGTTGTTAATCAATGCAAAAAAAAAGAGCTCTCCTACCGGTATACAGGGCCGGTCAAAAAGTCGTGCCTATATATACCGGATTGTCAAAGTGTAGTTGAGCAACGCGTGCAGTCTGTTCGAGCGGTTAATAAAGAAAAAAAACTGTTCGAGCGGTGTATTATTCTGCATTTGTTGTGTGTGCGTGTTTGTCAGTATGTGAATCTATGTGTAAATTCAATCAATTCTGCTATTTAATAAATTTGTCGGCTCTGGGCGAATGCACCCGTCAATTGTTATTTTTTTACCCCCGGAAATAACTCCAAGAAATCACCTCAAAAACCTTGTGAAGGCAGTAAATATTTACTCTCTCTATACTCGCTCGAAACCTCATTGGGGTAAATAATTACTTCTCTCCCTACGTTCAAAACCTCAGTTAGCACAATAATAAATCTTTACCTCGATAGTAGGTGGTAAAAAAAAAACCTAGGAAAGGTAGTGAGCTAGAGGACAAATGGTGTACCCAGTTTTTGAGGTTATTTCAGGTCATTTTCGATTAGTGTGCAGGACGTGTTGTGTGTACCCCGTATCAGCTTAACGTTTTGTTTGCTTTCTCATGCTTAAAGGCAAGCAATTCTGGCAGGACTTTTTCAAGGTGTTAGTAAGGCACATCTTAACAATCCATCGCTTGACGAGCTTGGAGTGCACCGAGTTAAATGGCAGTATAGGTTTTTTAGCACGAGGGTGATAATACCAGCATGTCTGATCATCATTGAAAACAAATCGGACATCTAAAAACCGAATCACATTGTCACACGGCATTTCAAAGGACACTTCGAGGGGTTCAAGGCGCTTTTGAACAGCGACTTTTTTGAACAACCCCCCTTTAATCGCACCAGCGTAATCAGAAGAACACCAACTAAATGACAAGGCTTATTATAGAAACGAAATTCATTGCTAAGTTTGGGGACGCATGTATGCGCAAGCCATAAGTATCATTATCATTGAAAGAATTGCATTATTTGGACGTCGCATGAGTTGCAGTAGATCACAATTTTCTGGTTCTAGTACGTGGTTGTGACGTGCCATGTTTTGGTATAAGTATTGCTGTTTCTGATATTAAACCGTATTGTTGAAAGTTAGCGCCGTGTGTGTTTTCTGTGTCTTCTCTGTCCTGTCCTGGATGCGCGATACCTCGAACAACATGAATAACCAACAAGCCCATAGTGCAACCTTAGTCGATCATGTTAGGACGTGTGATTTTACCTTCGTAATCCATTGAAGTCAAGTAATACCAAATTTGGTATGTGCGAAGCGAACGAAACGGCTGCAAGCGAATCATGAGCGTGGTTTGTGGTCATGTTCTTGCATGACACGCATGTCAAGATTTTCATGTTGGCACCAACCATGTACCTTCGTCATCCATCCACGTCCCGTAATACCAAATTTAGTATATATGAAGTTAGCGAAACGCTGAGTCATAACTTACATGACATACATATCATGATATCCACGTTAGAGTCCGTCTCTTATGTTCACTATGCAGTCATCTCATACCGTACCAGTTTTGCAATTTCTCCTGTGAACGAAACCACCGCAACAGCAGCAAGACCATAAAATGTAAATCACGGCATTCATGACATGCCATGATTTTCATGTTACGACTGGTCAGTTATGTGCGCCAACAGTTATGTCATACCAAACTTGGTATGGATACCATTATCTAAACTGCTAGGAGAGCTGAAAGTCGTAAGCCGCTAAACAGATAGATGGATAGATAGATAGATAGATAGATAGATAGATAGATAGATAGATAGATAGATAGATATATTCTTCGCATTTAAAACACCAGTGGTGATTACGGCGATTTGCCTAATTTCGGTGGCACGTATACATCCGCAATAGCGCCAATGAGCTTGTTTCGCGTTGTATATCTTTATTGATTGAGACTCAATCAACGTGGAAGGACTGCTCCATTTTTTTCACCCGTGATACAGTCGCAACTAAGGAAGAAATGAGAAAAATATTCTTAAGTTGAGCACTCTTTAATGAAACAAAAAAAAAACGCCGTGGTAGTTGTTGGAAAAGCACAGTTACTTTTTGCTGGTTTCACTGTTTTTGAAGTTAGCACTCTATGTCTAGTTTTGCCATATTTTGGCAACATTGTTTTTTATGTCCACCTTGAAAACAATCCCTGGTGCCGTGGCAATGGCTGTCATGCCACCGCTTCGAGGGGGTTGCCGGCTATGAAGCCGCCTGGGGTGAGCAGAAAGCGTGATCTGGGTGATCAGGCACTAAAAGGAAGCCCTGTCAATTTCAATAACTGTTAACAATGACTTCAAGTTGAGCATGAACACGTGAGCTAAATTTTCACAAGAACTGACGCATTATGATGCAGAATCGTGGGCGCTGGTTCTTTTATTATTGCGCCAAGTTGCAGACAGAGGGCAAGTAGTACACCAATGAGTATGTCTACTAAAGAAAACGGGAAGATGAACAACACGCTTCTGGTAACTCTTGGTCGATATCTGGCCATGTTATGTGCTTCATGATGTCAACACAGCGATAAGTATTTCAACCACAACAGTTAATGCGTTTACGGTAAAATTATGAGCCCTGTAATTCCCACTGGCATAGATTGCGGAGCATTATAACAATATGCAAAGGAAATACATCGATTGCCTCCCAAGGGTTCATCACGTGTGTATGAGTAAGCGAAAAGCTGTGCAGGCATAGACTTAAGTGAAACTCTCTGAAGTCGTGCAAGTATTCGTAACAGTAAGACAGACATTGTAGCACACGTAAGGATAAATACGCAACTGAAGGGATAAGTAAAGTAATTTTCCCACACTATCGCTACTTCAGCAACTTCCCAGCACAAAAGAGCAATAAACTGTGAAGAAATCAACAAATAACGTTAGAGAATGTCATGTATGGCATGCCCCTACTTTACAAGCACCATAGAAGTACTTTTATTTAAAAAAGTAGAAATACTTATAAGATTCTGTACACACGCCGTACAATCAGTTCGTGGTCGTCTCCACCCGTGGCGAACAGTCAATCGTTCACCACGCAAGGGATACGTCGTATTATACGTCGAAGCGAAACGTAATCTCAAAAAGAAGTCGACCAGCGAGCTCGTAACATATTTAGGACGGTTAATCTCCGTCATTAGCATGGAAAACTGCCCTTGGTCCAGCTCTTGACAGTAGCGTAGGTATCCGTGACCTGCGTGAACCGCTTCGTGCCTGGTATGGCTGTGTTGTCCTTTGTGCAGGCGTTTCCCCAGTCCTCACATTCTAGGTCGAATATGGACAGGCCGAACGGGATGTTAGCGTATTCTTTCCTGAGCTTGCAGTACTGTAACATCCAACATAGATCGATACACATGGTTATGCGATGCGGCACGTCTCATGTTTAGTACAATTATTTTACTTTACAAGACCGCTGGGGAGTGTTTCATTACACGACGCACTACTTTCTGCCGCATTGCCACTTGCCACGCGTCGCAGGCGCCGTGTATGCTGCCACTATGACGTGTATACTGCGGCTAGATAGAACTGCGCGCGGTCGCTAAGAGCAGCGCACTTTTTTATATACAGCAGTTTTAAGTGAAATGACGGCCACTGAGCGATCACAGCTGTTCAAATCATAGGTTTTTTGTTATTATACCAGAGGAAAATCTGGCACTCTGGTCATTCAGCCACCGGTGATTACTATAGGGATTTGCCTAATCTTCATGCTTGCCGCTTTGAAAGCACTTGTGGCTTTGTTGAGTATTGTGTTTTGGTTTTTGTATGGAATAAAAAAAAAGAGTACGCTGTCAACTTCGTCACTGATTTGAATTGGTAAGCTTAAATAGATCAAGGTTGTGATGCTGAGAACGCAGATTAGACAAGTTTGATGTACCCCCATCATTCCCTTGCTTGCTAAAGCGCCATGCGTGGACACTGGAGCCAGATTTACCGCTATAGAGTACAGTCAAACCCCTTTATATGAGGCACTGATATAGGAGACAAATCGGTATAAAAGACACAAGTGTGTCTACAGTAAAATGTGGATTGTTAAGAAAATGCATATGAGGCACCCTGCTTATAAAATACATCTCATTTAAAAGACAAGAATTGCTATCGGAATGGTCTCTTATAAAAAAGTTTAACTGTATTAAAGGACTCTATGGCTTGAGTACTTCTTGTAGTGGCTAGAGTACGAATTTGCCGGTGGTCGCTTAAAGGAAAGGCGCGTTTTCATAAACCGGCAGTTATTTGGATTCGTAGGGGAACCAACGTGTTTGCAAGTATATAGTGAAGATTACACGGTTGTTTGAACAAACTTGCCCGAATATCTTAAGATTTATGAAAGCTCGCTGCCTTCCCAATCACTTTTTTTCAGCTGTGTAAGGTATCTGCAGATGGCCAGAGTGATAATTTATGACGGTATTTGTAGAGAAAAAACAAGATATCATTTAATGAGTATAGGTAGCCGGGTCAAATAGGGGAACTCAAATTTCTTCCTGCGAAGAGCTCGCTGCCGCATGCATGGAGATTTCGAAAAAACCGTCCTCTAGTAATTTTTACGGAGTAATGAAATTCGACTGAATTCACAGTGAGATAGAAAGCGGAGCTTACACAAGCACAACTAGGAGACGCCCAGAAGGACGCCACTTTTCGCGAAAACGATTTTGGGGGACGTGCTTTTGCAGTAATTGTTAACGTGAGTGTCTTATCCCTGCTGTTAAGCACAAGCGCAGTTCACACACAAAGAAGCTAAGTCTATCGATTGTTGATGCGGCGACCTCGCTCACTCTGGACGTAGTGCAAGAGTTGGGCATTAGCACTTTTTCACGCTGCCAATGCTAAATATGTCTGAAGCGATCACTCAGCTAAATGAATGACCCATTGTTGCGCATGCTGTTCAATGCGCATGCGCATTGCTTTTTTTTAGAGTGCCCTGGGGTCAGCAGGCTATCGTCAGAAAAAGACTTCTATGTAAACAGAACGCTTTAAGTAACACTTGCTTCATCCATTCAATAAATCTTACAAATGAATGTAAATGTATTAAAGCTTCTAATACCTTCAAATAGATGGTTTCGTTCGTCTCGAACGTCGTCATTAGCATATGCATAGGGTCAGTCGTGGTGCTCGCAATTATATGGTTGCGCCTATCGAGCTTAATATTGCCGTAGATCGCCAAGGGGTCATTGCAGAACTGCACCAGAGAAAAGGGCAGGATAAATGAAAATGAATGATGAAAACGCCAAATTGCACACTGAGGACAAGTAGTACACCAATCGAGTATGTCTACTATATATATATATATATATATATATATATATATATATATATATATATATATATATATATATATATATATATATATATATATATATATATATATATATGTTGTAATGCAGCCACGCCGTCATCGTAAGGAATATTTGCTTACATTGAGGACACATCAAGAGTAACCAAGTACGAGTTTTTCGGCACACACAGACTTGCAATGTGCCTAAGAAAATTTGTGGTGTCTGTTAGGTACGACGTGAGCCTGCATGGAATGTGGCTTATTAGTTTGTCCACGTACCCTGATATGGGCTAAGTTATTGCACCGATGCCTGATATGATTGGTCGACCTGGGTTACCGGGTTTATGAATTTTTGGGAGGATGTAAAAGCGACCTGGACGAAGGTATGCTGCTCGCATCAGTTGGTGGTCAGTGTTGGTTATCTTTTCTGCACCAAACAGTTTCCTTAGTTCTGTTGATACAATACGTTTGTATTCGTCTGTCGGATCACCCTGGAGGCGTTCGTAAAATTTTGAGTCGTCTAGTTGGCGGTATGCTTCTTGTGAGTAGTTGATTGCATTAAGGACTACAGTTGCTCCTCCTTTGTCAGCGGGTTTTATTGTTATGTCTGTCCTAGATGCCACATTTCTCACACTCATTTTTTCAGATTTTGTCAAGGTTTCTCGGTTTCCTTTCTGTCTGTGGTATTCGTGTACTATATCTTTCTGTACTGCGGTTATATAGAGGTCCAGGCACTTGTCTCGATTAGTGTTCGCTCTCCAATCATTTGTTTTACGACGGTGAATTGTTTCGTGGCTAGAAGGCCTGTCCAAAAAATATTCGCACTACCTTAAGTTTCTAGCGAAGTTGTCGAGGTCTCGGAGCAAGTGGAATTCGTCAAAAAATTTTGTAGTCGGGAAGAGGCTTAGTCTTTTGTATAGCACTTTTTCTTCGTCAGGTGACAAACTCGTGTCAGATATACTTACAATCACAGGATCAGGGTGTGTTCATAGATGGGTGCTCGTTTCTACCGTTAATGGTTTTCTGGGTGGCGGTGTTGTAGTGGTATTTAGGAAACGCGGGGTTGGGGACATGGTCTCTTCTGACAATGTTTGTAGTAATAATGGCTTGGTATTTATTCTGTTCGAAATAAGTTACCAGGGTGATTTCCTCGTTCGATAAAGTGTTATGGCGGAGATTGGTGTTAGTCATAGGGACCAGTTTATTTACCTTTCCATACAAAAAAAAGCAGTATTACATACAGCCAGGCTCACCGGATTAAGCTAATCTGCTCAAAAGACGCCGATTTTGACACGACCTCACAAAGGCCATAACTTATGATCGATAAACAAACTACCTGCCACATGACGCCGTTCAGAAAGCTAAAAAACCGAAGCGTGATGACTTACTTGCGAAGCGACCACCGAAAGAAGACCCGCAACAAACAAACCTCTGTTTAACTAACAGGACAAACTTACCCATTGTAAACAAAATCCTAAAGGACATTACAACATTCTTGAACAAAGTGAACGTCTGAAACGCACATTCCCATTCGTTCCTGGCGTCGTTTACCGACGACCATACCACCTCAAAGACACATTTGTCCACTTTCAAATCAATACTTCACCCCTGATCATTCATGCCAACCTTGTTTTAAAGTCACTATGTCTTGTATGTAAAGTGGTGCGAGAAACAGACAAACCAACCAAAACATAATCCAAGTTTTCAATTAACATACGAGGAAATCTAACATGCGATTCCTCTAATGTGGTATACCTACTCGAATGCAATGTGTGCAGTATGTAGTACTTCGGAAAAGCAGAAACACCATTTTGGATTCGTTTCCATAATAACTGAGCCAGTGCGAAATCAGCCCCAAGTCTACCTCTATCAAAACATCTCAACCTTTTCGACCATGCATTCGACAAACTATCAGTAACTCTTGGAAACGGGATTTATATCAAACCGTGAACTTGAATAACGCAATTCACACCTCACCCACCAATTTAACACCCTCAATAGAGGAATAAATGAAAATCCGGGTACACTCGCAGCAATTAAAGCATCCAATCAATTGTGCCAAGCATAACGTGTCCTGCAACAACCCTGTGCACAATCAGGAGGCCCATACTGCGTATTCCAGGAGCGGGTCAGAATTGACGTTGTACCCGCTTGCTAGCCTCCGTGGCAATGCGTGGCACTCCTCTTTCAACGACGAGACGTCCAGGAGGCACTGAGTATTGATTGATATGTGGGGTTTAACGTCCCAAAACCACCATATGATTATGAGAGACGCCGTAGTGGAGGGCTCCGGAAATTTTGACCACCTGGGGTTCTTTAACGTGCACCCAAATCTGAGCACACGGGCCTACAACATTTCCGCCTCCATCGGAAATGCAGCCGCCGCAGCCGGGATTTGAGCCCGCGACCTGCGGGTCAGCAGCCGAGTACCTTAGCCACTAGACCACCGCGGCGGGGCGAGGCACTGAGTAGGTAAAGGCTTAACCTTCTTAAAAAAGTTCTTCCCCACACTGAATCACCGGAGCCATGCGGCGCCGTCTGGTCGGGAACAATACGCTAGTGGAAGAAAGGATATGCAGACCGCGGACATCCTAAAGGTGATCACCAGAAAAAAAAAAGAAAAATAGGTGTAAAGGGGCTGGCGAGGGAAGGGGAGGGGAGGGGTTCTACCTAATGTTAATAATGCTTTCTTTCTTTTTTTCGCGTTCCCAAACTGTACCCTCATTTCTGTGTAAGACCAGACTCATGCTGAAACGTCGAAATAAACCACGTTGTGACGGCTCACGGAGGATCTACTCGACTACTTGCAACGCTGCGGCACCTCCACCACTATATATATATATACACACACACACACACACACTCACACACACACACACACACACACACACACACACACATATATATATATATATATATATATATATATATATATATATATATATATTATTCTGACTACGCCCACTGCAATACAAAGGCCTCTCCCATGATCCGCTGACTGCAGTGTGACCCTCAGTTAACCATAACAATAAAAGGTTTAATTGTAACAGCATGTCATATTACACAACGTAGGTGGAAGTAAACAGTGGAAGTTCAAAAGAACTACAACAAAATACAAGTGGATTAAGCAAACCAAAAAAAAACCAGTCTAAAATTTCAAATTACTTGCCCTTTACATTATGAAATAGTATTGTTGTCAGCCTTGTTATACAAACGAAATTTTTAAGTTCATGTTCGAATGTATGCAATGATGACAACGATTTTGCTGAGTACGGTGAGTAATTCTAAAGATTAATGACTGCGAAATAGAAAGTCATTTTCCCATAGTTCGTGTTACGTTTAGGTAAAAGGAAACTTATGATTATGGGCAAACCTAGTGCTGTTGATGTGAGTGAGTAATCTAGCATCGATTAAACCAAAGACAAGCTGTTTGCTCATCTGTTCAAATAACATTGTGATTAAGTGAAAATAAAACAAGCCAGACACAGCAAGAATGCGGTTAGCCCAAAGAAGTGGGGTAGCATTGGAATAAAATTAACTGCTAATAATAATGCGAATGACCTGATTCTGAATGTGCTGTACGTATAAAAGATGAGTATTCTAGGTGTCAGTTACTTTGTGAAGTAATTACATAGGTGACGTGACTATGTATGAAGGCAAAGTATAAAGACAATAAGTCTTCAAGAGAAACAAAATGAACGAGATTTAGGGAGTAATCTTATACCAAATGCTGTTTTTTGTTCGACACAAAGTATATGATTGTTGAACCTCAAGTAGTGGTCTAATTTTATGCCCAGAAAACACACACAATCAGATGCAGGAATGAAGTGGTGGTCAATAGACACCTGTGGTATACAAGGATGCATTTTTTAAAGGTTTGAAAAATGATCAACTGAGTTTTTTTTAATTAAGTTGCTCATACGACACCACTTGACAACGACGGTCAGTTCGTTGTTCATCTTAATAATCAAAGTAGTTAATTATTTATGTGACATAGAAATAGCCGTATTGTCAGCGTAAAGAATAACGCTAGAATCATCAAGGTAGCAAGGCAAATCATTATTATAGATACAAAACAGTGAGGGTTCAAGAATAGAGCCCTGTGGTACCCCTTGATTTATAATTTTAACGGTATAAATAACACCCCCTATGCACACTGATTGTTCACGATCAAGTAGGTAATTAGTTATGAATGTTAAGCATTGTCCAGTGACACCTAAGGATTATAACTTGCTAAATAAAAATTATTACTGCTGGTGTCAAAGGCTTTCATTAAATCATGAAAAACTGACCCTGCTAAATTACCGTTGTCGATTGAAGATTTCAAGAAATCGGTTAATGATAGCAATTCTAAAGTCCTAGAACTACCAGCAAGAAAACCAAATTGAGAAGGCTTTAGTAACTGAAATTTGTTGAGGTACTTGTAATAAGTTTCAAAAATAATTTTTCAATAAATTTGCTGATGAAGGACAAAATAGAAATAGGACGATAATTACGGACATCTGTTGTCTCGCCTTTTTGTGTACTGGCATTAACTTAACTGCTTTAGTGAGTTCAGTAATGTGTCAAGTTCAAAATAATGCCATTAATTATATCACTTAGTACTTCCGAAATATCTGTAGCAGAAAACCCTAAATGAAACGCCGATATGTTGTCTAGCACAGCACTACAGTTTCTTAGACTCAGAATTGTCGAATATACTTTATCAGTAGTATTAGGAAAAAGAAAAAAAAGAATGGGTACAGCTGGTAGAAGGGCATGAAAATGCTGTGGGCCTGTTCTTAGAGATATCGTAGAAGTAATCATTAAAAGACTCAGCTATGTCAGATGACACAGTACAGATTTGCTGATCATACCTGATTTTATCATTTATATTACTAACCTGAGGTCTGTTCAAAAAGTCATTGAAAAACTGTTATTTTTTCTTTGGGTCATTTTTTTACTTACAGAGTTCTTTATGATAGTAAAGCCATTTCTTTGTTTGAGAAGACTATTCAGCATGCTACTATATTTTTTATACGTGTGTCTCAGATTATTATTAAATGGCTGTCTTAGTTTTCCTATAAAGGTTTTTTCGCACACTCGTTAACAAGCATTGAGAGAACCACGGATTGCGGTGCAACTGAAATATTTTCTTGCATTTAACCGGTTTAGTATTTGCATACATAGCTATAAGAAATAGGCAGGAAAAGTCACCTAAAGCTTCCTCGGGATTTTGCGAGCTGCCAATAGAAGTCCAGTCAGTGCCCTGATTATCCTTGATGAAGTTTTCCCGATTGAAGGTTGAAGTGAAGTGACACGCGTTATGGCAAGGAAGATTTACAGCGAGAGTTACAAATATGGGAAGACTGGTGATTGGCACATCAATGACTTCTGCGGTTGGCATTGGCGGTATGATACTTAGTACGTGGTCATTAAGAGTATTTGTTTTAGTGGGTCAGAATCGAGTAGGGGATGAAATTAAGGACTCAAGCCCGAAGCAAAAAAAAAACAATTGCTATATGCTATGGTACTGTCATTATGTGTTTCCATTAGGTTAATATTTATGTCACTGACCAGAACAACGTGCTTATCGTCAGCAGTGACGATGTTGAGTGAAGCAGTTAGATTGCGTTAAAACGCGGAATAGATGAAGATGGGGATCTATAAATACTGGCAATAATCAGTCAGCCTCGATCCATATTGATTCGCAGTCAGAACATTTAAATATAGGTCAGACTAGCCTTTGCATTTAATCTTAGACGATATAAAGACAGCTGATCCACCATAGCAACCCGAATCACGGTGACAATATTCAGAATTATACGATCGAAATTCATACAGATTACCAACGCAAGATCCTAGGCATGTTTCAGTAACACATAAAAATGAAAATGAATGACAGAGCGAGTCAGTAAAAGCAATAGTGTCATTGTTTTGGGCAAGCTACGCGCATTGATTTGCAGCAATGAACGAGAAGAATTAGCAAGCAGGGATTTATTTTCCTCCAAAGGAAGCAACGACATCATTTCAGTCAGAAGCTATAGAATAGAAAAAAAAATCGAAGTGTTCAAAATGGTTTTCAAAAGAACTGCACAGTCCCCGCCTTGTGTACATGGAACTCCTTTGATTTTAATGTTGTTGAGCTTACTGTATTGCTCCATATCTTCAATCTTTCTAGATAGCTCGTAATTTTCCGCCCTCAGTGCTTTGTTTGACTGCACCAGGCCATATACTGACGTGCGCACGGAATCATAATGCTCACTGAAGTAATGTACGCTCTCGCCAAGAGATGAAAGACTGTGAAGTCTCTGATCTTCTAACTTATTCTATATCTCAGACATAAGATCCCCAAGAAGATGGTCAAGCTTAGCACGAATCAGTGACTCAAGTTGCATAATTTTCTTAGCAAGCTCGGTGTTAGTGGGCATGTTGTGCAAAGAAAACGAAAAAGCAACACTTACGAGCAGCAGCCGCTAGTGAGTACGTAATATAAACAAAAAATAATAATACGAAAATCAACCTGTAGCGGAAAGGACAAGATTATTAGAAGGCGTCCACTTCCTACGGCCACTGCTCAAAAAGTGGTCCGGATGTGTTGGTGGCTTCCCTATCAACCTCCGATGAGGCCAGCGCAGGTGCAGGAGCAGGAGGAACCAAGTGCCGAGGAGTTCCACGGGTGAATGACAGGACGCTAAGGATAGTACAAGACGACGATAGCAAGTCGATGTCGATCCTTCAGTGGCCCCGTAGCGCAGACGCAATCACACACAAGTGGAAGTGCCAGGGAAGGCTCGCATAGACAAGACCTAGTTGCGCACAGGGAATATTGTTCGGCTGGAATACCTGGAGAGCACCAGTCTGTAGCGGAATGAAAAACATTCTTAGAAGGCGTCCACTTCCTAGGGCCGCTGCTCAAGAAGTGGTCCGGATGCGTTGGTGGCTTCCTTATATACCCTCCGATGAGGCCAGCGCAGGTGCAGGAGAAACCAAATGCATGGGAGTTCCACGTGTGAATTACAGGACGCTAAGAGTCGTACAAGACAACGATAGCAAGTCGATGTCGATCCTTCAGTAGCTACATAGCGCAAACGCGATCAGACACAAGTGGAAGTGCCAAGGGAGGCTCGCATAGACAAGACCTAGTTGCGCACAGGGAATGCTGTTCGGCTGGAATACCTGGAGAGCACCAGTCCGTAGCGGAAAGAAAAACATTCTTAGAAGGCGTCCACTTCCTAGGGTCGCTGCTCAAGAAGTGGTCCAGATGCGTTGGTGGCTTCCTTATATACCCTCCGATGAGGCCAGCGCAGGTGCAGGAGAAACCAAATGCATGGGAGTTCCACGTGTGAATTACAGGACGCTAAGAGTCGTACAAGACAACGATAGCAAGTGGATGTCGATCCTTCAGTAGCTACATAGCGCAAACGCAATCAGACTCAAGTGGAAGTGCCAAGGGAGGCTCGCATAGACAAGACCTAGTTGCGCACAGGGAATGCTGTTCGGCTGGAATACCTGGAGAGCACCAGTCCGTAGCGGAAAGAAAAACATTCTTAGAAGGCGTCCACTTCCTAGGGCCGCTGCTCAAGAAGTGGTCCGGATGCGTTGGTGGCTTCCTTATATACCCTCCGATGAGGCCAGCGCAGGCGCAAAAGGGACTAAGTGCTGGGGAGTTCCACATGTGAATGACAGGGCACTAAAAGTTGTACCAGACGACGATAGCAAGTGAATGTCGCCGCGTAGCGCCGACGCAGTCAGGCACAAGTGGAGGGGCCAGGGGTGGCTCGCGTAGGCACGACCTAATTGCGCATACAAAATGCTGCTCGGCAGGAACATCTGGACAGCACCAGTCTACAGCGGAAAAAAAATATTCTTAGAAGGCATTCACTTCCTACGGCCACTGCTCAAAAAGTTGCCCTGTTATACCTGCGAACTTTTTAATCTCATGGGCGCAACTAACTCTCTGTCTCCCCTTCGTGCGTTTGCCTTCTCTGGGAATCTAGCCAGATACCCTTAATAAACAACGGTGAACCCTTCCTTACGTACTACGCGGCCCATGCCCATTTCTTTTTGTTGATTTCAGCTATGATACACTTTACCCCGGTTTGTTCCATGACCCACTCTGCTGTCTTCCTATCTCTTAAAGCTACACCTATCATTTACTTTCCATTGTTCGGTGCATCGTCCTCAATTTAAGCTGAACCTTCTTCGTAAGCCTCCAGGTTTCGGCTCCGTAGGTGAGTACTGGCAAGATGCAGCTGTTATATACCTTCCTCGTGAGGGTCAGTGGCAGATTACCATTCATGATTTGAGAATACTTGCCGAATGTAATCTGTCGAATGCTTGTCGAATGTGATCTACCCTATTCTTATTCTTCTAGCTATTTCACTCTCAGTATTTAGCTCCGTGGTTACTACGTGTCCTAAGTAGACATTCCTTTACAACTTCCAGCGTCTCTCCACCTATCGCAATGTGCCGTTTTCTGCCGAGCCTGTTGCACATTACTTTACTTTTGTGAATATTGATTTTGAGACCTACTTTTCTATTTTTCGCATTTAGTTCAGTAATCATGAGCGGTAATTTGTCCCCTGAGTAACTTATCAAGACTAAGTCACCAGCGAATCAGGGGTTACTGAGGTACTCTCCATTAAGTTTTATCCCTAACTTTTCCCAATCTAGGGTGCTGATAACCTCCTGTAAACATGCAGTGAATAGCATTGGAGAGATTGTCTCTCCCTGCCTTACGCCCTTCTTTATTGCGATACTGTCAGACTCTTTTATGGAGAACTATGGTGGCTGTGGATCTCTGTAGATTTCTTCCAGTATGTTTATGTAGGGTTCTTTGATGCCCTGATTCTGTAGGGCCTGCATCGCCACTGATGTCTTGACTGAGTTGAATGCCTTCTCCTAATCTATAAAAGCTATGTATAGGGCATAATTGTATTCAGCATATTTCTCTATTACCTGCATGATAGTATTCTATAGTATATTGTGGAGTAGCTGGTCCGAAATACTGCTTGGTCCTTTGGTTCATTGATCTCTAATATTGCGTAAATTCTATTAGCTATTATTTTTGTAAATAGTTTGTTGAGAAAGAACAGTAACCTGACTGTCCTGTAATTTTTCGAGGCCCTGACGTTGTCTTTCTAATGAATTAAGTTGATGTTGGCGTTCTTCCAAGATTTTGGTATCCTTCCTGTCAAGTAACACTTCGTATTTAAGGTGGTTAATTTTTCTAACACTATTTCTCCACCATATTTCAGAAGGTCCGTCTTTACCTTATTCTCACCATGCAGCGGCTTTTCCTTTGTGCATTCCTTCTCGGGCTTTCCTTACTTACCCTGTCGTTACTGGTAGGATGTCGAATTCCTGTGGTTTATTATTGTTTCTCAAATTACCATCCTGATTTTTTGCACTTCTGTACAGCTCTCTGTAGAACTCCTCCGCTATCTCGGCAATACTATTCCTATTGGTTATAACATTGCCTTCCTTGTTCCTCAATGCAGACACCCGATTTCTGCCTATGCACAAGTCTGGCTTTGCAGCTTTTAGGCTTCTGCCGCTTTTTATAGCCTGGTCAATTCTTTTCATGTTATACCTCCTTATAGTATACTGTGTATTTACTTCATCAATGGCCGACTCTTTGTCTTCATAGAAGCATTCAACCAAGTTATCATCATGGCTCGATGTTGGCGCGTCGGCCTGTACTACCTTCATCGTGTACCTTTTGTTAAACTTAATTATGACACTTGCCACCCTTTCACTGATGCTACAGTATTCCTCTATGTTACCAGCGATGCTCTTGTGTATCAGAAGCCTCACCCTTAGTTCTTTTCTGTAAAATATTCCACGGTAGCATAGGACGTGTCCATTCTTCAGCACTATATAAGTCTCACGTGCCTCGTAACTTCGCTGAGCCATATTACATTCCAGTTAACAACCTCTAATTTCTCGAATAGCACAGCTAGACTAGCCCCACTAGATAGCGTATATATATATATATATATATATATATATATATATATATATATATATATATATATATATATATATATACAAAAAAGGCAACCCTTTAAATCGAGTGTAACTCGTGAGCGTTGCACGCGGCAATCTTCTGACGTCGCTTGATGATCGGGCTGTA
Source organism: Rhipicephalus microplus (assembly GCF_043290135.1). NCBI lineage: Eukaryota > Metazoa > Arthropoda > Arachnida > Ixodida > Ixodidae > Rhipicephalus > Rhipicephalus microplus. The sequence continues at coordinate 71,523,011 of NC_134702.1, read as the reverse complement.
ATTTTTTTTTTATTCGCCAGTGCCCTTCATGCTATACAGCCTGCTAACTTCGAAGTGCGGTACATTTCCAGCACATCAGGATCTCTTGCAGAGACATCGCAATCATAAGTGCTCTATTATGGGCAGAGCAAATCTACAGCGAAAAATGGCATTTGAAAATATACATACTCCCAAGAATAGACTTTTGCTCTCGTACACCTTGGGCCGACATTGTAAAATGAGTGCGAAGTTATACGAAATCACTAAACCATTTTTTTATTACGTGCAAGCTTCACCAACAGCGCCGCAGCCTTTTCGACCATAAGCAGCGCCGCGGTGCTGAAGCGGGCCACGCCCACCTGTGGAAACGTGCTCTCTCCGTGCTTTTGGAACGGCCAGAGAGAAACCCAAGAAACCCACCACGAGACCACCATCTAGGAGGCCATGTAATAATTAGCCCCCCCCCCTCCCCAACCCCCCTTAAGTTAGTGTGAAAGGTAAGTGTGAATGTTTCCTGGCGAAGACAGCGAGGTTAATTCGTAGTTTCTGAGGTAGTAGAGGACCAGTGAACACTCACGGCAGCCGTGCCATTTGGGCGGCGCATGTGGTCTACGCACTCCCAGTCCAGCCTAAGTCTCCTGGATTTTCCCATGTAAACACGTGAGCAGAATGACGTGGAGATGGTTAGCGTAGTGTGCATCACCCAAGGCACCTGCTGAGACATCGTGGTCATAATGTTTTGCTGCGCGTGAAAACAAAGGGATATTTCGTCACATGACTGTCACGTTGACGAAGGCAGTAGTGAGCTTATTCAGGACTAAACTGTTTTTTGGCGAGCCGCAAAACGAGAGAGTACAACCTGCAAGTAATTCACGCTGTTAGCGGACAGCGGCGTGAACAGTGCTCGGCCATCGAGTAATTCCATCATAGGCGGAATGCTTTGTCTTTTCTGAAGCAGTCATCGAACCTTTCAGCGTGTCGATGGTGCTCGCATACGCTCTCGAGTAAACTGGACCATTCGCATTTAGTGCGTTGTCTTACGCTTTAATGCCTACATTGTGAAACTACCGAAGAAAATGAAAATTGTTTTCATTTTCCAGACTTAAATAGCCACTTTTGAGTGATACTACGGTTATATTATCTAAAACGCCACTTTTAATGCGTATTTTTATGTATGTCGCGAATTCTTCACATACCACAGAAACGAAAACCTTGCAATGGAAAACGTGCTTCAGAATAACTCAACATGTCGTGTGCCACGTCTGGAGTACGTATACACACCAAACAAACAATCAATGAAGATAAAACTTACGTCAGCCAGGCGAGAATGAATAAAGATGTGGGTGCTCTTGCACGCACTTCGCGCTCTTTGCCATCAGCTACAAAACAATTTGGTTCTAGCCTAAAATGCATTGTACAAGATAGCACTAGATTTTTAATGCAGAAAGCTACGATCCTCGTGAGCATTTGACTGCCGGCATTAAAGGCGGGACGCTTTCCGTGACTTTCTTGGTCGAAGTTTTTTGGTACGGCATGAATTCGCGACATCATGCAGTAAAGGGTTAACATGCAGAGTACTTCCAAATAATCGTGAACTTTTTTAAGCATTGCGGCACGACCCACGTCAGGCGTTGTTATTCGTATTTAGGCTGAAACCTTAGTAGATCAATATAAATTTTATAAACGCGCGTCACAATCTATACAGGGGGTAGCAGCTAAAAAGCCCGAACAGTGAACAGTTAAAAGTGAGCCCTACGCATCTTAAACTAGCGCGATATTGTTTTAAGCTGCATGAAGCACGTTCGAATATTTTTTGTGATCCGCCAAGCACAGGATAACAATAACTGTGCACACTTTCCGATAAGTCAATAACTACACACTGTAGAATATATTGCAATGAAAACGGGAAAACGATGGTACTTGAGGAATACATCTGCTCCTAGCTGTTTACACCCACAATCAGCGAAACTAGTCACCTAAAAGTCTCCCTAACAACTGCACCAAGTTGAATATCTCAGGCACATTTTAAATCATTGGCGGAAGTCATTAAGCAAAATTCCACATTTTAGACTCACTGTGGAGGGACTGCTTTGTTCAGTGTTGTTTGTGCCACTTCGCATAAACTGCACATAGAAGTCACGAAACGAAGAGAAAATTTTTAGACATCGTTTTTCTTTGTTGGACACAATATCAATCAGAATTAACCGATAATATTGTCAAGGAAAGTATAGGCGATGTTAGTACTAAATGTAGTGGAAATTTAAAGAAATAAAGGTGGACGAAAACGTAACTTGGCGCGGGCAGGGAGCGAACCGGCGACATCCGAGTAATGCTTTTGATGCCCTGTACACCACCGAGTTACGTTGCCGGTCATCTCTCACGTGCACTTCGTCGGGTATATTAGCGCACTTAAACGTGAGAGCATTGATTAGCGCCACCAGTATCCACTACAGCGAGTGTGGAACTTTCTTTTTTTCATAATGAAACAGGCGCCATGCAGTATGTACGAGGACTTAGAAAGGACACAGTACAGAACGTTTCCTAGCAATTGAAGATGTTTGATTTCAACGTGCCCAACTTGCAGTCATCACAAATGTAAACTCCGTCTACCAGTTGGAGCCACGTAGTGTGTGATCTTATTGCAAGCTGGTATAGCTAACGAATAATCTGTCGCATATACCATACTACGTCTGTCAGAACGAGACCCTCACAATGAATAAAGGAAAGCGAAAACTTGAAAGGCTTTTTTGTGTCTGTTAGACACAATCAATGACAACTAACAGCCAATATTTCAAAGTAATGTCTAGGAGATGTTATTAGTGGTTATTGTAACGGAAATATCAGAAAAAAAAGAGGACGAAAACAGGACGACACACCCTCCGAATATACTTTCTTGTCAAAATTGTCTTTTGGTTCTGACAGAAAGTGACAGAGTGCAAGAGATTTCAATACGGACCAGTCAAAATCGTAACAATGCCTGCAAGGTTCACCGGCTAGCAAATTTAACACTGTCGGTATAATTACAATCAACGGCAAAAGGAACGCGCCGCAGACTCTCACCATGCCCATAATGTTTGTAATTTTGCGCGGGTTATAAGGCGCGCCCGCTGTGATCGCACACGGTAGCTTCGCCTCGAATTCGTCGAACGTCATGTGGGTCAATATGATGACGGCGTCCAGAGGGAAATTCCTGCAATTATTCGACATCGTCATCAGCACCTCAAGCAGCTCCAGAAAAAAAGACACATGAATAACCGAACCACAGCGTGCGTTTGGGATATACACGGTATGCCGTTTCGAGAAAGATTTCAGTGTAAGGGAAAACACGGGGCAACAAAACCAACGAAGACAGGCGCCGACTTCGAAGTTAAGTTCATTGGGAAGATCTGCTTCGGAAGAGCAGGCTTTTTCATAGCTAGCTCTGTTTTTATTTTTGTCGTACGCTGTCGTTTTTTCAAAAAAATTGCTTGTTCCTCACAATAAACTTCAGTAGTCGGAAGTGAGTGCTCGTGTTCGTTGGAGTTGTCTCCCGTTGCGCTGTTATCCCTGTCGACATAACGCTGGCAGGAAACCGAGGCATCACTTATTCGAAATCTCGGCGTTCGTCTCTGACCCTTTTGCCCGCACTTGCATACCTTGGCGGGCCCCTTCATCGGCTACGTTTTACTCTAGGCGTTTGTATTTCGCAATTCCCACGCACTATAGGTGGCGCGCTGAACGATCAAGCAATTTAAACATGAATACAAAAAAAAATGCATACGCATGCTCTTGCCAACGTCGGATTCTTCGAGGTCACGCTCCAAAGAGCCACAATAATTGCGCTGTGTGCAATGCACATGCAAACACAGACGCACACAGACACGCACATATACTATATACTTTAATTTCAATGTCGCTTAATATATTATGTATTAAATACAATAAATGTCACCTACGAGCTTGAAGTAACCTTAACGCCTGAGGGGACGTGCAGTGTAACTAACTCCCCGTCAGGTGGCTGATCGTTCATCGTCGTGTCCCACTTGGCGCCTTCAGGGCCTTCTACGTCAATATGTGCTGTTGAATTACGTCACTGCTGAAACCAATCTGGACAGTTAACTCCGCGGAAAGACTTCGAGCCCATCGAGTCACCGCGCTATCCGAGCGCGTAGGACGTTTTGCCAATTTCGCTTTCAACCTTCAACAAGCAAATTTCTTGTAGTGTGGTACCATATATCAATAAACCTATACACAAAGAGTCGGCGCAGTGCCGGCTCACTTGCGATTGCTCAGTCCCTCATAAAGGAGCAAATCACGAGTACGTGCAACTGCCCGCATGCGATTTGGTATGATTTATGCGCTACAAAAGCACTGAAGATTGTTGTAATAAAAAAAGAGCAAACCTGAGCTGACAATGTCAAGGAATAACCTTGTACTAACCTTCGTGACTACAGATAACCTTATATAAGTAATATCAAGGATTTTACGTCCCGAAACATTGACGCGATTACGAGAGACTCCGTAGTGGAGGGCTCCAGAAATTTCGACCATCTAATGCTCTCTCACGTTCACTGACACCGCATACAAAAAAACCTCACAAAGCGGATATGTGTGAACTCAAAAAGCGTGAGTTTCCATCTGTTTTCTGGTAACGTTTGCGTCTCGCATGAACTAACTGTATTTATCGCACCGTGAAGGACGCGGTTTGTTAACAGTGCAAAAAAAAAATGTACGAAGTCGTAGCGCACATTTCTTGCTGACGCGTTAACATGGAGCCTAGCATAGCCAAACAAGGCGCGATTGCATACTGCGCTGCCATACTAACCCTCCTCTATAGAGGACGCTCCTGAAATCCGCTTTGCTTGGCGGCGCGGAAGTCTATTACATTGCGAATAATGACAGAGTGAAGCTTGCACAGACTTTCAAACGGTGATCACTGTATGACATGCTTATTTAGTGCAGTGACTCACTATCCATGCTGCACCGCCGCAGTGGTCTAGTGACTTAAATACTCGACTTCTGACCCGCAGGTCGTGGGTTCGTATTCCGGCTGTGGTGGCTGCATTTCCTATGGAGGCGGAAATGTTGTAGGCCCACGTGCTCAGATTTGGGTGCAGGTTAAAGAACTCCAGGATGTCAAAATTTCCGGAGCCCTCCACTACGGTGTCTCTCGTTATCATATGGTGGTTTGCGGACGTTAAACCCCACATATCAATCAATCAATCAATCGTTTTATTAGTCACTTAGCTAGACTTTTTTTCGCTAACCGAGACGCACGTGCATCGTACTGAGACCTCATAATAATATCTGGGCCTTTTACATCCTAAACCTGAAGTATGATTATGAGATACGCCGTGATGAAGAGCTCCGGTGACTTGGACCATCTGGAGCTCTTTAACCTGCGCTGACATATAGGCCAATATATGAGACACGAACCTCTACCATTTTGCCACCAGTGAAACGCCACCGCGGTGGCTGGGATCAGATTAGCGACCTTGAGGTCACTGGTTCGATCTAGCGCCATAAGCAATTATCCACCAGGGCGTACTGCTAGGGCCCTTATGAGACTGATGCAGTCTTAAGAGCTTAGAGGGTAAGCACGACTACGTATGCCATTTTTGAAAAATACGGACCGAAAAGCTATCCCGAAGATTGTATAGTACATGACACATGCACGATGGCCAACAATAGCATTGCGTAAAGTTTTGGGTACATTGTTATATTAACCGACGCAGGCAGAAGAGCTATGTTCAACTGGAATACGGTCACTCCATCTATCACTCCGTTTCAGATATGGCGTTCGCTAACTCCGTAAACGTATCTGCGCTTACCCGACTGATGGTAACCAAATGCGGAAACGTTCACCTTCGAATACTCACTCAATTTGTTTTGTAAATACCCGAGGTGGGGTACCATCAGCCTCCGGCCAGATATAGTAGCTCGCCACGAGAAAACCGCGATTGGGATTCTGTATCGGATTGCTTTCCTCCAGGTCCTCCTGCTGCCTCCTGAATTCCTGCGTAAAACGAAAAAAAAAACACAGCTGTATTCGTTTCTCGGATAGAAAAAAAAAACCGGTGCTCTCCTTTAGAAATTCATTCAAATTTTTCTCTGACAATGAATAATACTTTTGTGTTGCGAGAAAATGGACACCACGGAAAAATTTCAAAACGAACCGAGAGCAGCATGACAATGAAGACGCGAGTGTAGTGCTCTCTTTGGTCCCGATGACCTCCAGGATCACCTGCTCGCCTTCCATGCAGCAGTAGCATGATGCGGTTAGGGTTTCGAACCATTCAACCTCCTCTGACGATCACGAAGGCACAAAGCAACTACTCTTGGCTTCGGCTTGGTGAAGCCCCGATGTCATGCGCGGCGCTGGGAACGTGCATGCGGCGTCGGTTTTTTTTTTTTTCGAAAATTGACCTTTATGGTAAGGTTACCAAAAAGCTTTCATTCGCGTAAGATATGCACGCTGGAATTTCTCGTGGTGCTCCGCGTGAGTAGCGTCTTGCGAAGCATCTGGGACTAAAGCACTGAATGCGGCGTGCCCTTAGCACTGCCAGAACAAATTACACGTTTTCGTCACGATATCATAGCTCGGTGTTTCCGCGGTGGGAGGGACAACAAGGTCTATTCAAATAGGTCCCACAAGTTCGGGCGAAAAGCGCTTCAAAAGCTATAGCGAGTGATATCAGCAAGGGGAGTTACGGGTACTGCGATTGAAGCGACACTCTTTGTGGAGGAAAGAAACAGTAATACTGAAAAACCAAGTAATATTCAAAAGTGAATCGATCGCCATGTTTTACAAATGTGAATTTTCCCCAACAATAATTTGAAGGTGCATTGGGCAAAGAGTGTATAAAAGTTTTTTTTATATTGCGAGAAATTCTTATTTTAGTGCCTTCTCGCCACGCTGTTATTACTCAGTGCAGCCCTTGTGGTGCACGGAAAGGCACGCTCGTGAAATTTGCATGCGATGGCATACCCCCTCCCATGTTTTAGTGTTCCGCAGTTGCGTGCGTTATCCAAGCGTTATCGCCTGTGCGTGAAGTCGTGAGGCGTGCTTTAAAGTTGGTGAACGTCTTGAGATCGAATATACCGTGATTGGGCTTCACTTTTGGAAGCTTGGTCAGGGCACTCCCTTGTTCTAGTACACACTCTAACCATGGTATAACTCACGGCCTACTGTACTCCTGACCTGTCCAGATAGCCCCTCTCGAGTGCCCACGTCTTGTTTGTACCTTCTGCCGCTACGGCCGTAACCTACGAGCGGTTTGGCGCTAGTGAGCACCTGTTCGCTGACGTCACCTTTTCAGCCAACATATTTCAGCCAACATTTTTCAGTCACCATATTTCAGCCAGCACAGCACTCCAAGCGCGTGTATAATGTGCACAAATATAAATAGATCAGAAATATACTAAAAGTCATTCAGAAATTCTTTGAAATTAAATGGCGCGACACCACATAGGCTGTCTTACATTATGCAAGTCTACGGATTCCTGCGTTTGCCAACCAGCAAGCAATAAATACCTAACTGCATTAAACAGCTGACTTAACCAGCCAACTAAGGGAAGAAATATTCGCACATATGCCGGCAGTTCATTACGGAATGCAGGCGTTCTTACTCCATCTCTATTGTATTGTCTTTATGCCACACTTGTCCCGAAAAGGGCTATATATATATATATATATATATATATATATATATATATATATATATATATATATATATATATATATATATATATATTGTTACTACATTTGTAATTTAGGTATGTGCACCTGTGTAGCGGGGAACACGGTGGTAGCCGAAGAAGAGGACGTTCGGTTGGTGGAAAGAGCTCGCTGCTTCGCGTTCACTGCGGTATACCGTCGAGTCGGCCGTTTCGTCTGCTTCGAATAAACCCCTCGTAGACGTAACAAAGTGGTGGAGGTGCGGGGTACGACACGTCGACGTACCACGGAGCCACAGCTGTTCGGAGTTCGCTGGAGCCGTCATCTTGCCGGTCTGCCGCCGACAACAGTCGTCATGGCCCAGAGCGAAGGTCAGGAATCAACCGCCTCAACTTCGCGCCAATCTACACTGACTCCACCTAGGCATCACTACATAGAACCCCGCCCGTTCGCGGGAATGGCAGTAGAAGATGTGGACGCGTGGCTGACGCACTACAAAAAGGTGAGCCGGTACAACCACTGGAACTCTATCGATCAGCTGGAAAACGTTGCGCTGTTTCTCACGGACACTGCACTGATGTGGTATGAAGACCACGAAGAGTCCTTGACAACATGGGCTCTTTTTGCGCAAGAACTCAAGAAGTGTTTCGGTGACTCCGACTCAAAAAAGAAAAGCGTGGAGCGGACTCTTGCTGGAAGAGCCCAGACTCCTGGAGAAACCTGCACTGCTTATATAGAGGACGTCCTTAAGCTTTGCAAGATTATAAACCCGCAGATGTCTGAAGAAGACAGGGTCGGACACCTATTGAAAGGCATAGCGGAAGACGTTTACAATTTTCTGACAGGCAGGGATGACTTCACCTCTGCCTCCGACGTCCAAAATCATTGCCGCACGTTTGAAAAATTGAAGACTCGTCGCATCGCCCCGAAATTTGGTAGGCTGGCAAATGTGACAACGGTTGCCACCGTCGACGTGAGCCCGCCCACCGACTTTACGGCTACTATTCGGGCAATTGTGCGTGAAGAGCTGCAGCGACAAGGTGGTAGGGTTGACGAAACCATTCCTCATGCTTCTACCAATCCACCCTACTACACGGCGGCACTATCAGCTCCTTTGCCACCATCGGTATGTATGGCAGACATCAGTGAAATTGGAAATTGGAGGCCACGTCGTGACTCATTCGCGGCCGACCAGCGATATGGCCAACGCCTTCTGCACGGCCCCGCCACACAGAGGTGGGCAGCCCCCGCTCAGCAAGCTCGTCACCGACCCTTCACAGCTGAGCGGTCTCAGCATTGGTTCAGCGAGAGTCCTCTACCAGTCTGCTACAACTGTGGCTTCGAAGGACACATTGCCAGGTATTCCAACTACCGGCAGCCGCCAAGGTACGACCGATCACCGAGATTTAACCGTTCTGGCGTCACCCGAGCACCGACATTCCCGGGAAGCGCGTCTTACGAGATCCCAGGACCGCTACGAAACCGATCTCCAGCCTCTGACCGCAGTGTGACACCACCACCTGCCCCTCGCGCCAACCGATCACCGTCTCCTCGGCGCCGCCACTCCTCGCCTCCTAAGGAAAACTAGCCGGCACGGCCGTTGGAGGTGAGGTCGCCGGACAGTCTTCGATTTCAACAGATATACCTCCGTTAGCTTCCATGTTTAGAAATAAGGTTCGAGTGCTTATGAATGGTGTACCGACGATGGCGTTGGTGGACACAGGTGCAAGCGTGTCAGTGATGAGTTTAGTTTTCACCCGCCTTCTTGGACGAAAGGTTATCTTTCATTGGGACCGTCCTGATACGTTTCGTGAAGTGAGTGGAGAGGTGCTACAACCTGTTGGTGTCTGCACTGTGACTGTTAGTTTGGCATGCCAGAACTTTGTCGCAGAGTTAGCTGTTCTCCCTCATATTACGCATGACGTCATTCTGGGACTCGATTTCTTGAAGCTATGTGGTGCTACTGTTGATTGCCGCACAGGACAAATTACAGTAGATTCTGATATCCCAGTTTCGTTTATGGAAAACTCGCCCTCTCAAGAAAGTGCTCTTTGCGTGTCTGTGGACACAACTGTGCCGCCGTTGTCTGCAAAATGTGTCCCTGTTGCCTGTTCACCTGCAAATGAGAAAACATTTGACGCAACTGTGAAGCCCGTGCATCTCAGTTGCATAAAAAAGACAGTTTTAATACCCTACTGTACATCATCAGTTGCGCAAGGGCATACTGGTTTATGGGCGATTAACTGCTCTAGTGAACCTACAGTGCTGCCGAAGGGTCTGAAACTTACAGAGATTCGTGAACACCAAGTATTCTCGCTTGCCACCCTCGCAGAAAGCAATGATTCCCCGGATAAGACCCGTTGAGATAATCTGCACGCCAGGGACACCACCATTATGGCTATGATTGATAAGTCACTCAGCACCAAGGAACGTAACGAACTGGTGAGTATTCTGCGCAAACATGCCGGTATTTTTGATTTCGCTCAGCACGATTCACCGTCATTCCCTGCTTCTCGTATAAAGCACCGAATCGACACGACATCTCACAGACCTCTCCGACAGAAAGCATATCGTGTATCGCCTTCGGAACGCGCAGTGATCCATGAAGACTCGTCAAGACTCGTCAGACTCGTCAGGTTTGCGAGATGCTCAAGCAAAATGTAATTCAAGAATCATGTAGTCCGTGGGCCGCTCCAGTAATTCTAGTGAAGAAGAAGGATGGGACATGGCGATTTTGTGTTGACTACTGCCGTCTCAACGCCATCACTAAAAAAGACGTATACCCACTCTCGCGGATTGATGATGCTATCGACTGTCTATCATCGGCCTCTTACTTTTCGTCTGTGGATCTGAGGTCAGGCTACTGGCAGATTCCAATGCACAAGGAAGACAAGGAGAAAACGGCATTTGTTACAACAGATGGACTATTTGAATTCAATGTGATGCCGTTCGGACTCTGCAACGCGCCCGCAACGTTTGAGCGATTTATGGACAACATTCTGCGTGGATTGAAGTGGGAAGTGTGTATGTGTTACTTGGACGACGTTGTAATTTTTGGGAGCACCTTTTGTGAGCACAACACACGCCTTGGCCTCGTACTGGACTGTCTAAGCAAAGCACGCTTGGGGCTCAACTCAAAGGAATGTCGTTTTGGAGAGCGCCAAACACTCGTCCTTGGACACTTAGTAAACAAGGAAGGCATACGACCGAATTCCGCCAAGACGGCCGCAGTGGAGGCATTTAAGCAGCCAAGCTCGGTGAAAGAACTGCGCAGCTTTTTGGGGCTTTGTTCATGCTTTCGGCAATTCATTCCTGGCTTTGCCAATATCGCATACCCGCTCACGTGTCTGCTTCAGAAAGGTGCACAGTTTGACTGGACCCCGGAATGCGAGTCTGCTTTTTCGGAGATGAAGTTTCTTTTGACGTCCCATCCGATTCTTCGACACTTCAATCCTCTCGCTCCCACTGAGATTCACACAGACGCCAGCGGTATTGGTGTAGGTGCTGTCCTGGTTCAACGCTTGGATAACCAAGAACACGTCGTAGCGTATGCAAGTCGCTCGCTCAGCAAGTCCGAGCGTAACTACACTGTCACAGAGCAAGAATGCCTTGCAGCAGTCTTCGCAGTGCAGCGCTTCCGGTCCTACCTGTACGGACGCCCCTTTACCATCGTGACAGACCATCATTCTCTCTGCTGGTTGGTGAACCTGCGTGACCCATCTGGTCGGCTGGCGCGCTGGGCACTTCATTTACAAGAATATAACTTCACGGTTTCCTATAAAAGCGGCCGACGTCACGCTGACGCAGATTGTCTTTCGCGACTACCGCTTCTAACGATGGAATGTGACGCGGACACCTTCGATACCTACATTGCATCACTCGACCAACCATTTCCCGATAACAAGGCCTTTAAGGATGAGCAACAAAGGGACAGCACCATACAACAGCTTCTTGCTACTAAACTAAATCATCGCCTACGCGCTTCCGCATCTGAGACGGGCTAGTTTACAAAAAGAACTACACCAACACCGGCTCACGTTATCTTCTGGTTGTTCCGAAGAGTCTTCGCGTTTATGTTTTGCAGGCTATGCATGATGACCCAACATCCGGTCATCTAGGCACAGCGAAAACTCTGCGCCGTCTTTAAGAAAGATTCTACTGGCCCAAAATGCGCCAGACTACGGAACAATACGTGTCTAGCTGTAACGAGTGTCAACGTCATAAGCGCCCAAAAAGTGCTCCTTTAGGGCGATTACATCCGGTGCCGCCCTCTAGAACTCCATTCGAGCAAGTCGGGATTGACCTCCTTGGAGCCTTTCCCCGGTCTTCTGATGGAAATGGCTGGATAGTCGTTTGCACCGACCATTTAACACGGTACTGCGAGACAGCTGCCATACCATCGGCCACTGCAGCCGATGTGTCTTCCTTCATGCTACGTTTTGTAATTCTTCGACATGGACCTCCCAAAATCGTAATCAGTGACCGTGGCCGACAATTCACAGCAGACGTGATGGAAGAGATGCTTCGTGTCTGTGCTTCAAGGTTTCGGCACTCTATGCCATACCATCCCCAAACGAACGGTCTAACTGAACGAACGAACAGAACTCTCTCGAACATGCTGTCTATGTATGTTGCATCTGATCACAAGGACTGGGACAGTATTCTACCCTTTATCACATATGCATTCAACACCGCTCAGCATGAAACTACTGGCTACAGTCCTTTTTTTCTTCTATATGCTCGACCACCTCGTCATACCCTGAATACCATCTTCCCGTGTTTGGACCACCATGATCCCTGCATATCCGAGATCATCTGTCGGGCAGAAGAAGCTAGACGCCTTGCTTATTTGCGCACTCTTGCTTCGAAAGATCGCTCGAAGGCACATTTTGACCGCCGACGCCGACACGTGACGTACAATCGCGGTGACCTGGTGTTGCTGTGGACACCAACTAGAAAACTCGGTTTGAGCGAGAAACTGCTAGCGCACTATGCGGGACCTTATCTTGTTGTAGACCGTATCAGTGATTTAGTTTACCGCATAGCGCATCTCCATTCAAACGGCCGACGGTCTGCAAAAACTGAACTTGTCCATGTTGCACGTTTGAAGCGCTTTATTCCTGGAGAGACTGACTCGCCCAGTGGGCTTCGTCTGCGCAGAGGGAAGTGTTACCACATGTGTAATTTAGGTATGTGCACCTGTGTAGCGGGGAACACGGTGGTAGCAGAAGAAGAGGACGTTCGGTTGGTGGCAAGAGCTCGCTGCTTCGCGTTCCCTGCGGTATACCGTCGAGTCGGCCGTTACCGTTACGTCTTCTTTGAATAAACCCTTCGTAGACGTAACAATATATATATATATATATATATATATATATATATATATATAGTCTAGTAGATCCTCCGTGAGCGGTCACAACGTGGTTTATTTCGACGTTTCGGCCTAGAGTCTAGCCTTCATCGGGAATTATTCCTGATGAAGGCCAGACTCTAGGCCGAAACGTCGAAATAAACCACGTTGTGACCGCTCACGGAGGATCTACTAGACTATATGCAACGCTACGGCCACTCAACCACCATGCCTGCCTATATATATATGACATAGAGAGGGAGAGAGATTGACTTTATTTAAACATATCCCGAGGAGGCTGAAAAAGGGCCATTGCGACCCTTAATTCAACCTGCAGGCTCCGCCCAGGATGGCGCTGGCAGCCGCAGTCTTGTAGCGATGTCCCGGGCCCTCTGGACCGCCTGTAGTTGAAGCTTGTATTGATTGCTCTTGAGGGCTTCCTGCCAAGCCTTTTGGGTATTCAGTTGTGCTGCGCTATGGGTAGGGCACAACCAGAGCATGTAGTCGAAATTGCAATAGGGATCGTTGCAAAGGGTGCATGTGCGTGGTGTGTCGGGGTCGACTCTGTGTAAGGTGGATGGTGTTATGTACGTACGTGTTTGCAATCTTCTGAGAGTTAGAGCTTGCGCTTTGTTAAGTTTTGGGTGCGGTGCTGGGAAGGCACGTCTTTGTCCCCGGTAATGTGAGGTGATCTCGTGGTATGTGAGTGCTTTGTCCTGGTTGTAGAGAATTTCGTACCGCTCAACCATCGAGGGGTCGTTGTCCGCGGCGCGGCGTGTGAGCTCACGCGCCAGGTGGTTGACCTCTTCGTTGGTATTGCAGTGGTCGAGTCCCGGTAACTGTCCCATGTAGGCTGGGAACCAGGATACGTAGATTTGAGCTTTCTCTTCTTTAACAAGGGTTTCTTTGCTCTCGCACTTTCTTATTGCGTTAACGGTGAGTTTTCCTGTGCTTTTAGCTACTAGGCCAGCCGCGAACGTTCGTGCCGCCGTCTTAGAGTCTGTGTATATTGTGGAGTAGTCTTGGCAGCTTTGCAAGACTAGCGCGATTGCCATTTCCTCTGCTTCGTGGGCATGGCTTGTTTGGACGGTTGCCGCGTTTATGAGGTTTCCGTCTATATCAACGACTGCTATGGCAAACGCCTCCCTGCCATAGTAGCGGGCGGCATCTACGAATAGCGCGTGTGTGTTGCGTTTTTTTGCCTTGTTTATGAGCGCCCACGCTCTGTCTTTCCTTCGCCCTTTGTTGAACGTAAGGTGAACGTTGCGGGTGATTGGCTCAACCCTAATGTGTTTCCTCACGTCATTACCAAGTTGTATTCTTTTCTCTGGTTGAAAAATTGGGCAAATGCCTGCGTCTCGTAGGATGAGATGGCCTGCCTGCGTCAACGACAGGCGTGTGATCTGTGCCACTCTCTGAGCCTGAAAAATTTCTTCGACTGTGTTGTGCAGACCAAGTTGCTCGAGTTTCTCGTTGCTCGTGCTATTGGGCAAGCCGAGTGCCGTTTTCAGTTCCTTGCGGAGCATGGAGGGGACCTTTTTTATTTCAGCCTTCGTGAGTTTTAGAAACGGGAACGCGTATGCTACGTGACTTACGAGAAAGGCGTGATACGCCTTCATGATGTTGTCTTCTAGGAGGCCTGCTCTCTTGTTGGCGATTCTAGCAATGCCTCTTGAAAAATTGTTCGTTCTTTTTTCAAGGCGCTTGAGTGCTTGTTTGTGTTGGCCCTCCTTGGCGCTTAACGTTAGCCCTAGTACTTTGACCGTATATAACTGCGGTATCATTTGGTTGTTCTCAGCTTTGAGCACTACTTGCTGCTCCTCTTCGCCCGAATTTCGTCGAGGGTGAAAGAGCGTTAGATTAGATTTAGTGGGGGACAGTGCGAGTCCAGTTGGCTTCAGAAATTCTTCAGTTGTAGTCAGTGCTTGTTGAAGGATTCCTTCCAAGGCGCCATATGAGTGGCCACATGGGACCCATATGGTAATATTATCCGCGTATATGGCATGGTGCACGAATGGGATTTGAGCGAGCTTCTCCGACAACCTGCGCATCGCCACATTAAAGATCATTGGCGAGAGCCCTGACCCTTGTGGGGTGCCGATATTTCCGAGTCGTTCGGGTTCGCCGCATTGCTCTCCTATGCGTACGGTCGCGGTTCGGTTCGCCAGAAAGCCTTTAATGTAGTTGTAGAATTTCTCGCCTAGGTTCATGTGCGATATTTCACCCAGTATGTATTCATGTTTTACGGTGTCAAAGGCCTTGGTGAGGTCCAGGGCTAATATGGCTTTGGGCGTGTGGAGGAGGCCGTAACATATGCGTTCTCTTAACATCAACATGGCGTCCTGTGTGGACAGTGCCCTGCGGAAGCCAATAATGTTTTGTCGAAAGAGCCCAATGCTCTTAATGTGGTCCGTGATACGGTTGAGTATTGCATGCTCAGCTACTTTTCCAACGCACGATGTGAGTGATATGGTCCTTAAGTTATCGATGCTCAGCGGTTTTCCAGGTTTTGGGATGAGCGAAACCTTGGCACTACGCCATTCTCTTGGGCACGGTACCCATTTCCCATGCCTCAGTTATCTTCTTAGTAATGATTACAATTGCTTTATCGT
>NC_134702.1:71149916-71202416 GCF_043290135.1 Rhipicephalus microplus | reverse complement strand
ATCAATATCGACCTAATATTTGCCTCGAAACGTGGTCACAGAAGGCTGTCGACCAGTTGTCCGGAGATCATGTCACTCAGGTATTGTAGCGCAGCAAGTAGTCTGTCATATACAATTGAAATAAAAAGTCAGCTAAACATCGCTCCCTCTTCTGTCGACAAATGGTTTCATAAGTCCTAACTAGTGCGCCAAGTGCAAGGCCATTAAATAACCTGATAATCGTGAACACTGCCAGTCTGAAGGTGCGCGCGTCCAGATCCGTTATGTAGTGAACTCGTGGCTACCACGGGCTGGAGCAGCACGCATCACACTGAAGGAAAGCCGTGCGTTTCAAGCAATAACAAAGAAATAAAAGTAGGTACCCAAGGTTATGATTATTGGCGAATCCCCCACAGTGGGTATGAGCCACAAGTGAAAGTCAACAAGAACAAGAACAAGATGCCCGCTAACGAAACGACGTATAAATTTTTGTTTCTTTGTCTTCTCTGCCCTCTCTATTCGTTTACTATAGCTTTCATCACGCTAACTCATGCGAAAAGACAGAGAAAGTTCTGACAGTGTGCGACAAACCCCTGTGACTGCTCTCGTACATAGCCGTCGATTCGTGGCGTAATAAACTCATTCAGCGAAGTAATTCGTGAATTACTTGGAGAAGTGGTGCAGGGACCCTTTAGGAAGAGGTTTCCGTTTATGAGTGACACTGCGGCTACTCGCTTTCTCGTACATTATGATTGGTGACGTACAGTACCGGACAATAACAAAACTAAAAAAATAATGAAATGGGCAGATGTTCACATTCTCGGCCTCGGTACTTAAGCATAATTATTGCCGATTGAGGACTGTGCTCGTAGCGTTAATGTCAACACTGATTGATTGATATGATTGATACATCCCAAAACCACCATATGATTATGAAAGACGCCGTAGTAAAGGGCTCCGGAGATTTCGACGACCTGGGGTTCTTTAACATGCACCCAAATCTGAACACACGGGCCTACAACATTTCCGCCTCCATCGGAAATGCAGCCGCCGCAGCTGGGGTTCGATCCCGCGACCTGCAGATCAGCAGCCAAGTACCTTAGCCACTGGACCACCACGGCGGGGCAATAATGTTAACTCTACCGAAATGTTTACGCATAACAACAGTGCATTATAGTCTTGATCGATGATGTGCTCTTTGCAGATATCATCAGTGGTTTCAAAAAACCTTTCGCGTCTCTCAACGATTCAGCTATGTATCTTAGTCTTATAAATGGTGACCAACTGAGTTAAACTATGCACTGAGTGAATGTAGTTGGCTTTTTTTTAGGGGCGAAGTACCTTAGGGTTGAGGCTTGTCCGTCCACGTTCATGGCCCCTAGGACAAGGACGTAGAGCCTCTGTGTTACTGACACGTTTAAGGTGTACCAATTGTTCCACGATACTGACTGTGCAGTAAGCGGGACTAGTGATGCGAAAGATTCTCGTGAACGCGCTCAGCCCACTCTATCCAGTGACCGACTCGTATGACCATGCATTTCTTAGGGATGTGGACCAAAAATGGCGCAAACCTGTAATTGAGGCTTAGTTGGCTACTATACTGTTTGAAAAAAAAATAGTATTATCAGAAGACCACTTCTAAGATCGCATCTAAAAGTCAACATTCTCAGAAGACCAATGCAACTTACTGACTTGCCCTGAACGTGTGCCCGCATATTATTCGACGTGTACATTATTGAAACGATTAAAACTTCGCACAGAACTTATAACGGGAAGTCAGTCTCACCTTTGGCAATTTAATACAGTGGGTAGGAACCATATTCACAGAGGAAACAAACTATTAACGAAAATACGACAGGTACGATCTTAATCGAGCAAGTGTAGCTTCGCAGGAGTAACTTCGCATTGCAGTCTCTACTTCTTACCAGCACTTTCAACAATTTCGTGAGTAGTCTCTTTTTACACTAATGTAAACTACTAAACAAAAAAACAATGACTTACTAGTAGTTAATGGAACTGGAAACAGAAATCGTGATGCCATCCTTCCCATAAAAGGTGATATGTGCGGTGCCTGAATCCTTTGGCGCACTCTCATTCACGAAGCCGTAGTACTCTGGATCGTTGTACGTGCAGGAATCATTGATCTTCGTTTTGGCTGCTTCGGCAAAAGATGAAGATGTCATATTCGTAACCAGCTGTGAAATGTAAATAAAAAAATCAGCTAGACAGACGCTGGCGAATACAGCTAAGCATCACGTGTAGCATATTTTGGCGTTCTCTCTCTCTCTCTCTCTCTCTCTCTCTCTCTCTCTCTCTCTCTATGTGTGTGTGTGTGTGTGTGTGTGTGTGTGTGTGTGTGTTTGCGTGCGTGCGTGTGTGTGTGTTTGCTTGCATGTGTGTGCGCGCGCGTGTGTGTGTGTGCGTGCATGCGTGTGTGTGTGTGTTTGCGTGTGTGCGTGTGTGTGTGTGTGTTTGCGTGCATGTGTATGCCTGTGCGTGTGTGTGTGTTTGAGTGCGTGTGTGTGTGTGTGTGTGCTTCCGTGCGTGCGTGTGTGTGCGTGTTTGCGTGCATGTGTGTGTGCGTGTGTGTGTGTGTGTTGGCATGCGTGCGTGTGTGTGTGTGTGTGTGTGTTTGCGTGCGTGCGTGCGTGCGTGTGTGTGTGCGTGTGTGTCTCTGTGTTTGCGTGCGTGCATGCGTGTGTGTTTGTGTGTGTGTTTGCGTGCGTGCGTGTGTGTGTGTTTGCGTGCGTGCGTGTGTGTGTGTTTGCGTGCGTGCGTGTGTGTTCGTGTGAGTGTGTGTGTGTGTGTTTGCGTGTGTGCGCGCGTGCATGTGTTTGTGTGTGTGTTTCCGTGCGTGCGTGCGTGTGTATGTGTGCGTGTGTGTGTGTGTTTGCGTGCGTGAGTGTGTGTGTGTGCGTGCGTGTGTGTGTTTGCCTGTGTATGTGTGTGTGTGCATGTGTGTGTGTGTGTGTCTGTGTTAGAGAGAGAGAGAGTTAGAGAGCTCGTCTCGTCCTTATACGAAAAAAACAGAGCAATAAACACAGCACGAGGTACTGGCGGATATATATATATATATATATATATATATATATATATATATATATATATATATATATGAGATATAACAGACAGTAATGCCAAGGAATGTACAGGGGAAGTTATTAGAACCAATGGAATGTAAATAAGAAGAAAGAAGAAAGAAAAGTGGATGAAAAAATTACCAGCTGTGAGCAGGAATCGAACCTACGACCTTCGAATAACGCGTTCGATGCTCTAACCACTGAGCTATCACAGCGGCCGTCCCTCCATCCACTTTTTGGGGTTTATATGTGAATTTAGAAGTAGGAGTGACAGTCAGCGCCATCTATAAGCCAAACAACGAGTGTGAAAACACTCTTATTCGCATGTTTGGCGTCACGTAGCACGTGAACTTATTATGAGCGGGCAGCTGATTAATCGTCCCTCTTATACAACCTAAACACACCAAGTCTGCCAGTACGAGACCCTCGTTCAATGAAATAAGGGAGAGATTGTATACCTAAGGGCTCGTATTTCCGTGTTTTAACACAATATATATGAGATATAACAGACAGTAATGCCAAGGAATGTACAGGGGAAGTTATTAGAACCAATGGAATGTAAATAAGAAGAAAGAAGAAAGAAAAGTGGATGAAAAAATTACCAGCTGTGAGCAGGAATCGAACCTACGACCTTCGAATAACGCGTTCGATGCTCTAACCACTGAGCTATCACAGCGGCCGTCCCTCCATCCACTTTTTGGGGTTTATATGTGAATTTAGAAGTAGGAGTGACAGTCAGCGCCATCTATAAGCCAAACAACGAGTGTGAAAACACTCTTATTCGCATGTTTGGCGTCACGTAGCACGTGAACTTATTATCAGCGGGCAGCTGATTAATCGTCCCTCTTATACAACCTAAACACACCAAGTCTGCCAGTACGAGACCCTCGTTCAATGAAATAAGGGAGAGAAGTGTATACCTAAGGGCTCGTATTTCCGTGTTTTAACACAATATTAATGAGATATAACAGACAGTAATGCCAAGGAATGTACAGGGGAAGTTATTAGAACCAATGGAATGTAAATAAGAAGAAAGAAGAAAGAAAAGTGGATGAAAAAATTACCAGCTGTGAGCAGGAATCGAACCTACGACCTTCGAATAGCCCCGCCGCGGTGGTCTAGTGGCTAAGGTACTCGGCTGCTGACCCGCAGGTCGCGGGTTCGATTCCCGGCTGCGGCGGCTGCATTTCCGATGAAGGCGGAAATGTTGTAGGCCCGTGTACTCAGATTTGGGTGCACGTTAAAGAACCCCAGGTGGTCAAAATTTCCGGAGCTCTCCACTACGGCGTCTCTCATAATCAAATGGTGGTTTTGGGACGTTAAACCCCACAAATCAATCAACCTTCGAATAACGCGTTCGATGCTCTAACCACTGAGCTATCACAGCGGCCGTCCCTCCATCCACTTTTTGGGGTTTATATGTGAATTTAGAAGTAGGAGTGACAGTCAGCGCCATCTATAAGCCAAACAACGAGTGTGAAAACACTCTTATTCGCATGTTTGGCGTCACGTAGCACGTGAACTTATTATGAGTGGGCAGCTGATTAATCGTCCCTCTTATACAACCTTGGCATTACTGTCTTATTTCATTGAACGAGGGTCTCGTACTGGCAGACTTGGTGTGTTTAGGTTGTATAAGAGGGACGATTAATCAGCTACCCGCTCATAATAAGTTCACGTGCTACGTGACGCCAAACATGCGAATAAGAGTGTTTTCACACTCGTTGTTTGGCTTATAGATGGCGCTGACTGTCGCTCCTACTTTTAAATTCACATATAAACCCCAAAAAGTGGATGGAGGGACGGCCGCTGTGATAGCTCAGTGGTTAGAGCATCGAACGCGTTATTCGAAGGTCGTAGATTCGATTCCTGCTCACAGCTGGTAATTTTTTCATCCACTTTTCTTTCTTCTTTCTTCTTATTTACATTCCATTGGTTCTAATAACTTCCCCTGTACATTCCTTGGCATTACTGTCTGTTATATCTCATTAATATTGTGTTAAAACACAGAAATACGAGCCCTTAGGTATACACCTCTCTCCCTTATTTCATTGAACGAGGGTCTCGTACTGGCAGACTTGGTGTGTTTAGGTTGTATAAGAGGGATGATTAATCAGCTGCCCGCTCATAATAAGTTCACGTGCTACGTGACGCCAAACATGCGAATAAGAGTGTTTTCACACTCGTTGTTTGGCTTATAGATGGCGCTGACTGTCACTCCTACTTTTAAATTCACATATAAACCCCAAAAAGTGGATGGAGGGACGGCCGCTGTGATAGCTCAGTGGTTAGAGCATCGAACGCGTTATTCGAAGGTCGTAGGTTCGATTCCTGCTCACAGCTGGTAATTTTTTCATCCACTTTTCTTTCTTCTTTCTTCTTATTTACATTCCATTGGTTCTAATAACTTCCCCTGTACATTCCTTGGCATTACTGTCTGTTATATCTCATTAATATTGTGTTAAAACACGGAAATACGAGCCCTTAGGTATACCCTTCTCTCCCTTATATATATATATATATATATATATATATATATATATATATATATATATATATATATATATATATATATAAACTCAATGGTCGTTAACTCATCAGACCAATCGAGGGTGTGTGGAAGTGGAGATATCTGGATGACTACCTGCGCTTGGTGCAGGATTTCGCAGCCTACATTTGCTGCTACCTCCACTTCATTCTTCTACTCTTCTGTGCCACGAGCACTCTGCGGAATAATTAATAAAACGGTCGCAAAAATATTCGCGCAGCAAAGCAGAAGACTAAACCACCTTGATTTCACCTACATTTGACGCAAACTTAAAGATTCAGTACCCAAGAATTTTGGTGCTTCTTCTGTGAAACATGTATACGATGGAGCCACGAAATTTCATCAGCCAGCGTTGCGCCGTGCCGCCACTCCATACGTTACCGGTATCAGCGATACACCTTCGCATTATCCTGCGTAGTGTGCAGCTTGCCGATATTCCGAGCCACAAGCTACATCTCGAGCTCATGAACGTCACTAACGAATTATTTGAATAATGGTTCTCTGGCGTGGTAAACAGAGTACCTAGCATGGACTTACTTTATTCGTAGGTGAAGTGGGAATTTCGAGCGACGGCTAAAAGAGCACCGGAACATGCAAAAATATAAACAAAACACCGTTTTGAGCACCCTCGTTGAGCATGCCGAAACACGAATTACGATTTAAATTGCCGCCAAACGTTAGTTAAGTTGCCCTTGAAAGGAACAGGGCAACACCTTTGACTATCGAGGCAATAGGAAACACTCTTAGTTCAAACGAGGGCGCTCTACCATCCATGTCTGCAAGATGCCTGAGGCGATTATTGATGCAGATTTAAGCTAAAAGCTCTGGCCTCTCAGTTAGACGAACAAGGCTGTTTGACCTCCCAACCTTTCCTTCTCCACCATTCTTTCACTCACACTACAGAAGCCAAAATTTTATTATATTTTTACACCATTTAGTTGGCTTTTTATGTTTTTATTTGTACCATGCCATAAGATCTCGGCGAGATGAAATTTTCCACTCTTGATTCCACACGAACAAAACCGTATGTCGCGCAGCCTAGCAAAAGAGCCTTTAAGCTGGATATTTAGACAGACAGACAGACAGACAGACAGACAGACAGACAGACAGACAGACAGACAGACAGACAGACAGACAGACAGACAGACAGACAGACAGACAGACAGACAGGCAGACAGACAGACAGGCGGACAGACGGACGGACGGATGGACGGACGGACGGACGGACAGACGGACGGACGGATGGACGGACGGACGGACGGACGGACGGACGGACAGACAGACAGACAGACAGACAGACAGACAGACAGACAGACAGACAGACAGACAGACAGACAGACAGACAGACGGACGGACGGACGCACGGACGGACGGACGGACGGACGGACAGGTAGATGGATGGACGGACGGACAGCGCACTTTTAAAGAGGAGTTACTGCAGGACCCTCTAACGAGGGGCCATTGTAGCCGCTGGCCGCGCCCACGTAGAGGACAGAACGCCGTGGCGCTTTGCCCGTTCCTGGGCCCTCTGGAGTGCCTGAATTTGCCTGCTGAGTTCCGTACTTCTTATGGCCTCCTCCCATTCGGCTTCGCTTGAGAGAAGGTTGTGAGGCAGCGCGGGACATCGCCAGAGCATGCGAGCCACAAAGCAGAAGGTTTCATTGCAGTCGGAGCAGCTGACGTCCGCGTATGTTTTACTTAGGAATCCCCACGACAAGAAAGACCCCGTCTGCAACATTCTCAAGGTAGCTGACTGATCTCTACTGAGCTTCGCGTGAGGAAGAGGATAGATTCTTTTGCCAAGTTGGCAATGCGTGGTTATTTCATTTGGACTCATTCACTTTGCAGTACGTATACTCTGATGCTTTCCCATGCATCATAACTACTGCTCAAAACCAGAGCATGCATTGTCTTATCCATCACAGAGCGGAATTCTGTGCTGCTTAGGAAGTAAAGGAAGGGCATGTTGAAAAACAGTGTGGATCTGCGAAAACTTTTGAAACATGTCGATCCATGGCACATGCATGCGGTATGCACGCATACGCTGCAAACTACCGTGGAACACGAACTACGCTCGCGCTCACCGCCCACTTTTTGCAGTATGTGTAGTGCGTATACTATTTCATAGTCTCCTCAGATTGTAATGTTCCTATTTAGGATGCTTCACAGTTTTTGCTGCGTTGCCTATTCATGCTGACATAATATCACTGCTAAGCTTTCCATTGCGATAATTAAAACGGATACCATACATATTGGTTTATCCTCACGCTACCACCTCACCAGTGGATTGCGTCACTTCCGTGTGTCTACGTATTTGTAAATTCATTTTCACCGTGAACTCTAAAAAGCCGCGTATTCTTCCTTTCAACGCCTTGCATAACCTACAAAGGTGCTGTTAAATGTTAAATCATGCCATGACTATACTCGCCTGATAATTTCAGGGTCGGTTCGCAAAAACAATTTACTTTATTCAAAATGCAATGACTCGTGATGCTGTGTTCTCAATTAGAGGATAGCCGTAGGCTGTCCTTGTATTTTATTACCTGATTCTATCCGTTGTTAACATGATACCACCCACACGTTACTGTCTCAGATAAGCAAACAGAGACAGCTGTCAATCTAATGAACTCATAATGTGGCCTCTCCTGAGTAACGCTTGTTTACATCAAAAATTTTGTCCGTGTATCCTATGAAAAATCGTTTATCGTCTAGAAACCCTCACGCTCTTGATATGAAGAACATTGGTTCACCAGAACTATATACTTCAATCTCTAAATGTACTCTGATGGCTGTTGATCCGACTACAGTTCTTACCTCACTACAGTTCACGTACGCCATGTCACCCAGCTCGGCTCTTTTCGCATAACCGAACTTGAATGATTCGATGATTCTGTGAAAGAATGAATAAACGTGTCTATATACTATCGGCCTCTACCCAGACGCTATACCAAGTAAAGTGCTTATAGCACTGCAGTACTAAAGAAGCATCACCTGGTTCTATCACTCGTTTGGTCGAAACTAAACACTTGCTGGATAGGAGGAAAGCACATTTCGCTTCCGTCGTGCAAGGTAACTTTCTTTGTATAGCTCACTGAAGTACACGAAACGACAAAACTAATCCAGGTTTCACAACAGCCACATTCTTTCTATCTATGTTTCTTTATTTCAAATTTTTTTTTCTTTGGTATCTTGAGAAAGCACCGGCAGGGAAGAGTACTCGTTCAATAGCGCGTTATAGGCATACATTGTGGGACACAAGCTACTGCACCATCGCAGTCGACTGCTTTATAGTGGTAGCGATATGAGCTTCGGTTGTAGAAAATGAATATCAGCACATTAACACTAAATGAGATTGCGAACATTAGAGGAAAGTAAATTTACTTTTCGAGAAAATGCGCTGCACGGAAAGCATGTTATTGCTACTAGGCGTGACCAACATGAGGAATTGCTTGCAGTGTGAACTTGACGCAAAAAGGAAGACTACATACGCAGTGGTATTGTTGTTGATGGTAGCGCTGCATGTGTTGTCTTCCTACTTGTGCCCTTGCGTCAAGTTCATGCTGCAAGTGATCCCTCATGGCTTACCAACAAGCTCACTTCGGAACTCTTGGTGATAGTATGAAAAAGTAATAGTAATAAGAGATAAGCTAACGTGTGTGTACATAACACTCTCAGTCATAAAATTTATGTCGTATTACTCTTGGTGGACATGTGCTGTCTGCGAGCGAAACTATAAACATTGCAAAGTCAAAGATGATGTGCTACTCGCTTACACAGCGCGAAAAAAAAAACAGAAAAAAAAGGTTCTTGACGTTCACGACCACTTGCCCTGCGATCAGGCATCGTATCCGCATTTGTGGACTTCTCAGAGGCTTCCGATATCACTTAACGAAAGTGACTGCGAAAGGTGGAGTCCTTTTCAAGCAGTCAGTCAAGAATCGGCTATTACGGAGGACGCACATATGCTCAGGTGTTTCAACACTCTTTGGTGATACGTATACTAAACCGAGTATCCCTCTGTGCCGCGTGTAATCGACCCTACTCGCGTGTAATGAATCTTTTGCCTCACACGCCCTAATGGCGCCAGTGGAAGTGAGAGCCATACAAAACAGGGTAAAAGCATGACTGCGCATATATATAATGGTAATTTGTCATTTGAGTCAATAGCGAGGTAATAAGGGAAATTTATTGACATATGAAGATCACGAATGCTAATGAAGTCAGTACCAAGTCAATTGTGGAAAGTAATAATATAGTTAGAGTTAATTAGCTTCAGTTAAATAGCAAACATTGGGCATTCATGCACAGTGCACCGTAAAATAGCCACACCCATGATTTCCACTTTCGAGTTGTCGTAGGTGGATGCATATCCGAACCAGTGAATTAGCATATTTTGAAACGACTTCCTTCTGACTAGGCGAAACGCATAAAATCGAAGACATAGCGCACGCTATAAAACCTTAAATCTAGGTGCACAGTTTTTTGCGATTTGTTATTACCTGTGCAAAGTCGTTATGTTGTCTGGCAGACACGACTCGTTCTCTGATCGAAACTTGTCCATAATGCCCAATATATAAGCTAGCACCGGACCACTTCCAGGCGGGGGCACTGAGAACAGCGTGTAGTTGCCCTGAAACGTTGTGTTCACGGGTTTCTCCCACCGTACCGTATAGTTCTTGAGGTCGTCAGTAGTCATCACCCCACCTGAATGTAAACGTAAAGGAAACTGCATCATTGAAAAAGTACTCGTCGTGATTTAGCACCTAGAAAGCGTTGCGCTCACGAGCAAGAAAGTGCGGGCTGCCCACAGGGTCTGCATTCGGGCCACGGCGGCGAAAAAAAAAAAAAAATCCGTGTACTTGGCATTAGCTGATAGTGGCTAAAACTATATGTGACATGCAGTATGCCTCACAGTAATGTCGTTGTTAAGGCGTTTAAAACACTAGAATTCTATTTAGTTCTTTAACTGGAGGCTATATCATTACGCAAGTTGTACAAATAAGTTGAACCGTATTGTTAAAACTGTGACGCAGACCAGTCATAAAAATTATATCAGCTTCGCCTGAATGAAAAGTGGAGCTGGGCGGGCCTTGTTTTCATTTTTTTTTCTTCTCTTTCACTTTGTCGCTTGCCCCGCCGCGGTGGTCTAGTGGCTAAGGTACTCGGCTGCTGACCCGCAGGTCGCGTGTTCGGATCCCAGCTGTGGCGGCTGTCTTTCTGATAGAGGCGGAAATGTTGTAGGCCCGTGTGCTCAGATTTGGGTGCACGTTAAAGAATCCCAGGTGGTCGAAATTTCCGGAGCCCTTCACTACGGCGTATGGTAATCATATGGTGGTTTTGGGACGTTAAACCCCACATATCAATCAATCAATCAATCAATCAATCATTTTGTCGCTGTTCCTTGCATTTTTTCATCCTTTATGGAAACGCTGTTAGTCGGATGCTATGCTATGTACCGTCGGTCAAATCTTTAGCTATCATGCATATGTGGCAGTTTTTTGTGGGTATGTTTGCCATGTGACTGAATTAAGTTTAAAAAAAAGTATCGATAGGACAAGTGTATGCCCAAAAATCACATATCCACGAAGCAATTTTTGTTAACTTTGTTTCATAATGTGGCACTGATAGACAAAAAGGGGCCACTGCGCACACGATATAAAGGTTTGGCCGACTGTACTTTATGAATTGAACACTCTCTATTACAGACTACGTAGTAGCCATAGTCGTTTGATTACTTTTTTTATTTAACATACCTTACAGGCTCTCTTTAGAGCATAGAGAAAGGAGGGGGGGCAAATACAGAGGAAAAAAGAACAATGAGAACGTATACACTTGAACTTTACTAATTGAATGGAAGTTAACAACGGCACTGATAACTAAGACATTGAATGCAAGGAAAATGTCAAATAAATACACATCTTATGATGTAAATGGTTATGAAGTGATGCTAGGTGTAGTGGTGTTGTTGCTCTTGGAACACCTTGCTGTTAGTCACTGAAACTATCACATCATGAAGATCATTCCACAGTGAAGTAGCCTCTGGTAAAGCGGATAGGTTAAATGCGTATGTTCTGCCATGAAGACGCACGTAGTTGCGCTGATATTGTGTACGTGTTATCCTGCTCCTGCGATCCGGTGTGTGCAGAGGGAAAGGAGATGCCCTCATACAATGGATATACTTCTGAAGCAACACAGGCAGGGCTATTTTAAGGTGAATTACTAATGAATGTAACTCCCTATCATGTTTTATTTGAGAAATACCGCTATGACGTTGGTAGTTCTGAGCGATGAGGCGAGCTCCTCTATTTTGATTGACTTGGATCATCTGTGGTAAATAAAGTTCATGAGGGGACCTAACTGATAAGACATATTCTAACTGTGGACGTACTAATTTTAAGTAAGCTGGTTTGCAGATGGTCAATGTGGAGTTATAAAGATTTTGACGCAAGCAACCTAATGTTTTGAATGCCTTAGAGCAAAAGGAAGTTATGTGGGGGGACCATGAAAGCTCACAGCCAATAATAACCCCTAAATATTTGTATGAGGTGGTTCGAGATAGTTCGCTATTGTTAGTTTTGTGTGAAAAGGTTGATATTGAGTGTTTTCGAGAAACGAACAATATTTTACAATTTGTAGTATTGTCAGCCATTGCTTAGAATTAAAACGTCAGTAGTTTTTTTTTTTTTTTAGTTTCACTCCACTTACTAGCGCAAGTTGTGAGTTTGTCCTACCTTTCTCCTGAAGATTTCACTTTTTCAGTATGCCTTAATACTTCGTAAAGTACCAGGTTGCATTCGGAGGAATTTATCCTTCTGAAAGCATGGCCGGAGAAGGTAGGAACTCAATTGTCCTCAAGATTATCGTCATCAGCATTTCTATGCGCCTAAAGGCGGAATACCAACCAGCATCCATGCGGGTTCATCTGCTCCTATAGGTCACAGTAAAGAAGTACTCTTGGAGGAGAGACAAATTGATGAGTCGTGGAGTCCAACAAGTCAGTGTAGTGAGTGATGGTCAGTTCTTATTGTCAACTCGTGACCATGCATGTAAGGCTGGAACCTCTGAATGACAAAGGCGACTGCTAAGAACTCGGGTCCAGTGTTTGTGTAGGCCTTCTCTGCTCTGCTATTGAGGCTACCGACTCTTCAATAAAGTGAGTGGGAACGAAGGAGGGGATCGTGGCCTGCACCAACACAGGGACCCAGTGAAATCAGTTTTTTTTTTGCAGTGTCATCAAGACTAATTCATTGTTTCTTTATTGCTGCAGCCCCTTGGAGAGGTACTTCAGCTGTCTACGTGATTTTCGCGACACTTAATCTTTTCGAATAATGCACTTGTCAAAGTTGTCGCGTTTCACGTGGTAGTTCAGATAAATTGGCCACCGCCAGCCATCGCAACATTGCTTCGTTCGGGCGATTCATGTGAACTTCGTGTTCCATAGCGTGACGCGCTTCGTGGGCGTGCGTTGGATAGCATAAAATTTTCAAACTTGACGGCTTCGAATGAATTCGGGACATACAACTATACTCCGACAGGGGCACCTTGGAGATGGCGACGCTATGTGTATCGTCAGGACAGTCCCGCGAAATCCGAAACAGTTGGCAACCATACCTGCTAAGCGTCCGACTGGCGTTAGAGGCTACACGCTGGCGGCCCGCAGAACTGCACGAGCAGGAAGCCAAAGGCAATTATTCTAACATCACTAGATGATTCAATGAAATCTTCAGAATCACAATACTTCATAATAGCTCCTGAAGTAACCAAAACTTTCTACTACTGAAACACTGCCTAGCATTTTTGTCCTCGGCGTATCTTTATAAAGCAAGGATGTTACTGGGGAAGCTAGTAGTGCAAACATTCGTAATAAATTGGTTAAATATGAACAAATATCGGCAAACCTCCGCAACTTATTCAAGGCTCGCTGTTACTCCAAGTGACGAACCACTGCGGTTTTTCGTGAGTCCGGCCATGTGCCTTCCCTGTCCGAAAGCCTTGTATGATGATTCGACGCTAGTCGAAATTACGCACTTGGGAGCTTAAAATAACACCACTTTTTCGCAGGTGTTCAAGCACAAGAACCTGCCTTGGTAGTGCTCTTGAAAACGTCTTTCGTACGTAATGCCATAATTTAAATAACAGGCGCAAAGGTTCAACTGTAAACCAAGGTGAACTATACGCATAAGTCTAGCAGATGCCGCTGGAGTAGTGCATTTACTAAAGAGCGTGCATGACGCATTTTCTCCTCCGCATAGCTGGCGCATCTTACAAATTAGGCAATTAATTGATGAACTAAAGAACCCACGAGACTTGTTTACTTGTACAATATGCATTTTTACTTTCGCTACCTAATGATTATGTAGGGTCAAGATAATGAAATTCCGTGAACACTACCTAACGTGTCCACAATTAACTTATACGTACCCCATTCGTTTACTTTGTCAACGAGTTCTTTAGCAATGTCTCCTTCGTAAAAGTAGTTCACTCCTTGATTGGCAACACCTTCAAGTGTTTTAGCAAGATCTTCTTGAATAAGTATCTCTCCTTTCTGCAACACTTTTCCCGTGATGTTGTTCACGAATGCTCGCCTGCACAAAGTATTTTTTTCCCTTTGGTGCATGCATGTCTGACAGCCAAAGTAGAATAGAGAGCGATATGATTGCTTTTGATGCACCTTTAGGACAGTGTCGTTTATCTAGAAGAATTAGCATATTTATCAGAAAGAAAGAGTTCCATAAAGTTGCGTTTAGAATACTTGACTTGAAGAGGAAAAAAGCGGCCGTTTAAAGGCTCTTTTTTGTTCTTTTTTAGAGATAATATCAATGAGAACTAAGATACTAAGATGCCAGGGGAAGTTTAAGGAACCTGCCACACACGTCCTCATGAAAAGGTTTGACGACGTACATGACAGTGTCTTCGCGTTATTAATGTCGTAGCCAGAGATAGTCGTCAAATCCGCTTACACTCCGATATTAGTCTACATCAAGTTAAACTACAGCGCTTTCTTTATGTTGGCCGATTTCAGTAAAACATTGAACATGCGTTTTTGTCGGTACTATCGCGATAGGTGCCAAATTATAAAAACGTAAGTCATTTAGTTTTTTTTAGAAAACTACTTTTAAAGGTTGGTAGTCGATTCCGGAAACACACTTGGGAACGCGGGCCACACTCTATATGTGACGTAAGTGCCTACCCTTTTCCAAAACCCCGCTTTGCCCAGAAGACGAATGCAGCGCGCGCTTTCTTCTACGAGTCAACAATCGCGCGAGCACAGTTCAGTCTTGCCAGTTGCATGCAGTGTGTTAGTCGTCTTTGACGTCGGGTCTTCCTCTAACCCCCGTATTCAGAAACAACGAGGAGATTGATTCGTGGTACGTCAGATGCTTCCGCGATTAGATAGTAGCTGCGATCATCGCCGAACTTGTTTCTGGTAAGTTCAGACGAGCTGGCACAGCTTGATTCAGCGTCGGATGACATCGCCAACTTGCTTTTCGCGCGTCACAAGAGGCACGTGAGCTATGTTTACAACCTGGCCAGCCATGGTGGAGCGTATAGCGGATTTCATGGCGTCATCTGATTTCCGCTGTGCAGGATGGAGGAGCTCCCTGTTTCGGTTTCTGTTTTGACTCATTGTTAATTGCCTAATTAGGATTATTGACTAGTGATTCACCAAAATGAACCACCCTATAGCTTTTGCGGGACTTTCAATACTACTTCAAAATGGCATTATCTCTGTATACTCGAAAACGCACTGGATATCCCCTCTAAGGACGCTATCATGAGTGTGCATCAAGACGTATATATATATATATATATATATATATATATATATATATATATATATGTGTGTGTGTGTGTGTGTGTGTGTGTGTGTGTGTGTGTGTGTGTGTGTGTGTGTGTGTGTGTAGAGAGAGAGAGAGACAGAGAAAGAGATTATATACGCCGAAAGTACATTTGGTTCGCTGAGCAATGATTCAAATTAAGAATACTGAGAAAACGTCAAACAAAAGGTGTCGCTAGGGCCAACGTTTATACAATGGGACTTTTTTTTTGGTCCGGCCAGAAAAAACGCTTTGTTCTCAAATCGTTCTCTCCCATGACAAGACTCTGTTCATAATTTCTCACCTCTTGAGGCATCTTTTTGACTCTGAGTTTTGATCTTTTTTTCTCAAGCATACCAAATGAGGAGTAATTTTCATCAATATTACTTGCATTACCTTGTTTCGTTTGCCAGCGATGAGTTAACTGTTTGGCCATATTTTAGGGCCATGGCGAGGTGAAATCCGATAGGGAAACCACATCTTGCTAGTAGGATCGATTTGTTGAATAAATGCCTCCAAGGCAACCGTCCATATTCATCGTGAAGCGCCTTGTAACCACGCAGCTCACCTGGTACTGCCACTGCCAGGCCACCTGCAGAAATACATCCCGGTCCTTATCACGACTGGGTAGTTGAGTATGAATTGCTCTTGAATGGTAATAGCTTGTACATCGACTGGATATTCTAGAGAGGACATTCAGAACTAACTAAGCATTGATTTTCTGACGTGTCAGATATGGAAGACTTCCATAAGTGTAAATACAACGCTAATAATAAGTTATTTGCTTAAATTCACTAACTAACGACCTACTTAAAGGCTTTGCAGTATCAACTTTGATTAGCGGATTCAAGACTTACTTTTCACGGCATGTCTACTTGGAATGAAGTCCGATGGTGGTGGGCATTTGGACAGAGGGAGAGAGAAATGTTTATTCTGGTAGTATACCTGAGGAGTCGGTCTGAATGTGTTGTCCGTTTCAAACTCAGCTCTAGGGAAGGGAAGAGGGTGGTAAAGAAAGAAGCGAGAAGGCGTTGATGATAAGGAGGGGAGAGGTTGCAATGAAGTAAAGCCATGAAAGCTCAAAACCAGTGTAAAGTCTCTTGTCAAGTTCTCTCTCGTGTGAAAACTTTTTCAGTGCTTTCAGAGCATTGTAACACGGGCTGAAAGAGCGCACAAGAAGACGAAGCAGGACGGTATCGTGTGGTGGCTATCAAGCAGTGTCGGTTGAGCGCTGATTTTTCAGTGTAAACAAGCTCATCACCTCCATAACAGCTTTGGTGGAGCGGTGCTGTGTAATTCACCATCCTAGACCTCGCAGCAGAAGACCTTCGAAGAAGCGAACGCTTAAGCTGGGCTACCACCGAACCACATCAGCATGACGGACGACACAGCAAGCCCGTTGACGGGCTACGCTGCTGCATTCACCAGTGCTACCGAGATGGCGCGAGGTGGCCGTCGAGCTCGACAACCTAACTACTGGGCGCCTGAACCACGGCCATTCTCAGGTAAAACTAATGAAGACGTGGATGCTTGGCTAAAGCACTACGACTGATTTAGCCGCTACTACGAATGGAGCGTGCCGGCAAAGCTCGTGAACGTCATATTCTTCCTTACCCGGATTACTTTGCCTTGGTTTGAGAGCCATGAACATGTGCTCACCACTTGGGATATATTTTTTGAGGAACTGAAGGCCTGCTTTTGCGACAACGAATTCTATGAAAAAGAAAGCTGAGCAAACGCTCTCACATAGGGCTCAGTTGCCCGGCGAAACGTGCACGACCTACATTCAAGAAGCATTGAAGCTTTGCGGGATTGCTGGTGCAAATATGTCTGACGGAAATAAAGTCGCCCATTTGTCAAAAGGCATCGCTAAGGGCGTGTACAATTTTCTCATAACGAAAGAAAATGTGAACACTCCTTCTGGTTTCAGGCAGCAGTGTCGCGCATTCGAGGCTTTGAAGACACGGAGAATTTTACCCAAGTACCGGCGCTTGGACAATGTTCCCAGTGTTGCAAGTATGGACGTCACTACATGCGAAGACATTCCCTTCCTCGTACGTCGGGTAGCTCGAGAAGAGCTCGTACGGCTTCAAGCAGGTGACGCTCACCACCAATGCTCGTTCGCTGCGTGCCCCGAAACACCTCTCTACTGGGTGCGAGAGCACCACGTCGAAAAACGACCACGCACAGAAACCGCAGATTTTACCCCTCAGTTTCCGTCTTCACCGATGGCTCACGGTCACCACCGGATGTCATCATCTTGACGTGCCGCCGCGGACCTCCAACCGTCGTCAACTAGGCATCTGCCAGAAGACTACTATCCACCGTCAGGAAATGTTCCTGCAGAGCACGACCCGTTTCCACGTACTTCTACCACTCCTGCTCCTGCTAATGTATACAAGCCGACAAGTCTCCGTTTGCTACACATGCGGTCTCCCAGAGCATATTTCGCGCTTCTGTCCCGGCCGACCACCTGCACCAACACGTTTTTCGACGTACCCGGCTCGTATGCACGAAACCTGAACCTCTCACCCGGACGACCACGTCCCCGACAGCAATGGCCATTAACATATCTGACACGTATGTGATAGGTACACCTATGCAGAAAAAAGTTTGCACAATTTACCCCTTATACTTGCTGTTTTGTTCTCGCCGAACATCTCCTCTGTGGCATTCGCCGGCGCTGTTTCTCTGGCGATCAAGACTCGCGCTTCTTTTGCTGACCTGGAAAAAAATCACTGCGAATATTTATTCTGAATGTCTTCTGAAAGTGGTGCTCTTGCCGCTCACTTACTTTGCTTTAAACGCTTGCAGCTTATAATAAATATTGAATGCATAAATTCGGGGAAGTTCTGGTGGGCTGTCTTAATTTTCAAGCTATACATTCTTTTCGTACATAATCACTTCATAGCTGCAGTGTGGTGCAAAAGGTAAAAATGAATAAATGAGCGGGATCTCCAATAATGTAAAGGACGACTCTTGGCCACTGTGAGGAATGAGGTAGGAAACGGGCAAGGAGCATAGAGGGAGAAGAGCAGCTTCCCGTCACGCCTTCACACGAGTCACGCGACCTCGCTACTTGAAACAGGCCATTTCGACTACCGTATACCATCAGGGCTTTCTGTGCTTCACGGTATCACTTTATTGAACTTTGTAGAGCGGTCATGTTGGCTTGCAGCAAACGTTGAATCTGCCGTCTGCATTTTGAGAATGTTGTGCATGTACGAATCAGGTGTTCTAAGTCTGCTCGGCACAGCATGTGACAGTGTGTGCAACGCGTAGAAATATTGTCACTCGAAGGTTGGTTAGCTTGCATTAGAAGGTAAAAATAAAACCTCCCTGCAGTCACTGCAACTAGAACTCTCTAGAATACATATTAAAAAACACCAAGGCTTCGTATTATCAACTAGTTTTGGGAAGAGCATTGTTGCACAGTTTGCATGAACTGACAGAGACAATAAATGGTGGGCTCATATGTGGAAAACTTTCATCGTACTCATTATAAATTGTGGCTATGAAGCCTCCTCCAATGCCCATTGAGTGAGGTATGACCACTCCCATGCACAGAAGAGTGGCGATGGCTGCGTCGATCGTGCTCCCGTTCTGTTCATAGATGTGCCTGAGTGGAAAAAGAAAACAGGTACGTAAGTATAGGGAAAAAGTAGTGACTTTCGATATATGGTTAGAATTTCTGCAATACAACCATGACGAAGCCTTGAGATACGGTTTATCTGAAGTCATTCGGACTGTACCATATTTTAAAGAAGTGTTAATTTGCATGCTATAAACATTGTCGCAACAGAAAGCAATTTTCACATATGCGACGAAAGGAGCTAATTGGTTCATGTTGACTTTGCGATGTGCCAAGCCAACGCGATATTTTGGGGTGGGGGGTAGGGGGGGTCGTACACGGTTTTCTATCAGTAAAAATGCAAAACTAGTTGAAGTTTGCGCGTTCTGTTAACACTGTATACTTTGCTTTTTTGTAATCCGTAACGTTTGAACACCGTAAGCGCATAGCCCAACAAATTTTCATATAACATAACACCGCTTGCTTCATATAAGTAAAGTCTGAGAGATGATTTCCTCTCTTCATGACCATTTTTGATGTCTGAAGCAAAAGGGCACACGAAAATAGAAAAAAAACAGAATGCTTGTTTAAATTTTCAGTGAATCGTTGGCAAACCTTTTAAGCCTTATCCTAACTTCTGTACGTGGCGGTCGCTGTTTAACTCCTTCAGTGCGTTTTAAATATCTTTGTCAATGTCCCCCCGCACTGTTTGAGAATCGCCCACTCTACGTAGTGAGACCGTCCACGGACTGACGACATCGTTATGCGTCAAGGCAGTTTTACATCACTGGTTGGCATACGTCATTTGCAGAACTTTTGAAAAAAGCTGACTTTGTATCTTTCAGGATAATACCTTACGTTCGCACTAATTTTAATATGTCTGCGTTGCAAAATATGTTAGCACCGTAATTATTTCTTCAAGTATAAAAAAATAGCGACCACTAGCACTTGGAGGCCCGCGCAGGGATTGGAGCATTGAAGTAGAGCATTCTATAGTTACCACAACGCACGGGTGTAGCCAAGGGAAGGGGGAATAGAAACGCTTTCCCTCTTTTGTGCGTGTGCGTGCAGTGCACGCACATGCACAAATGCACGCGCGAACATAGACAAAGCATGGTTGAACCTTTGGAAAAAAACTTGTGGTTTGGCTTCTGTCACATCATTTTTTAGACAGCTGTACACTACCAAGTTGAATGCGGTAACGAATTTCAAGCTAGTGGTATTTGACACCAATATTGGGCCAATTAAATAGCTCAAAGTTTCAACAGTAGCATGCACAAGATCACAATAATTCGGACGAATGTTTTATGTATTACTACACTGAGTGACAAGCAAATGTTTTCCCCACCTGCTCACGTTTTCACATTGTGCGGCGTCTGTGGTTATTCCCCACTGGCTGTAGTTTCCCATGAAGGATGATGAAGCATTGGCCCGTGGTTGCGCTGTTCCCTTTCCGATTGGACAAGTGTCAATCAGCGTCGACACTGAGTCTGGCACCTCACTGTCATCAGCAGCGGTGATCGCGAAGATGAGGAAAAGTTTAATCGCAGACGATGCGGCCAGTGAACTATGATTAAGGAAAGGGAAAGCGGAATTAATATAAACATACGTCATAGAGAAGAAAGTACGGGTGTCTCACGTGATTTTGGGACCTAAAATTGACGTCAAGTGTCCATTTTGGGTCCCCTATTTTTCTACGATAAAATGCATACACCGCATACACATAAAATCGTCCTGAATGCTAAAGGTACTAAATTTTCTTTTCTGGTAAAAATTTAGCTCACTTAATTGGAAGCAGCGGCAAATCATTGGTGGAACGAACTGCTGATTTGGTTATCTATCTAAATAACTTGTTGACAAACTAAATAAACCTGATGACGATGGCATTTCTGTTTTTTTCGATGCTTGTGCTATCCATCGGGTATTGGTATTTAAATTTCTGGGAGTACTATTCGAATAACATTTGATCCGTCACCCGCTAAAATTCAGCACCTGTTTCCGACGTGGCCGAACCGTCAGCTGAATTATTCAATCATACATTCTCAGCTATATTATCGCTTACGAATTTTGGGTACTACAAGCAAAAGGAACCTATGTAAGCTAAGAGTCTTTCAAAGGCAAGCTGAGCGACACAGAGCAAATTTTGGGTGGCTTGATTAACCACATCGCACCATTCTTCTAAAAATTGAAATAATAAAAGTTGCTTAGCTACATAACCTCACACTTGCTGCGCACATACAATTTGCTGCGTACATACATACACACTTGCTGCATAAATACATAACCTCACACTTGCTGCATACATACACATTGCTTTGCTGTGCAACAAGATTCTTGAAGTCATAGAATACGCTAGGGAGATGGAAAACATTTTAACGTTTGAGAAATGAATCACGAATGTAATAATCCAAACCCACTTATAGGGTGCGTGTGCTGAAGATTTGTAATGTAGGGAATACATTTGTTGTATACATTTTTCTTTATTGTTGTTTTTCATGTTACACACATGTTTTATGTTTTTCAAAATATGTTGATAGTGCTGATAATGTCTTGTATTTACCGCTAAGGACAGCTTTGTTTAAATATTCAACCGATATTTTTTCTTCTTGTTGTAGGGCCCATCTTTTTTTTTTAATAATTTGTGGGTATAATCGTGAAGCGGTAAGCGCTTTAGGACAGGAGGAGAAGAAGCACGAGAGTCGGGGGGGGGGGCAGGAAAGAAGAAAAGGACGAAGTTAGGAATAAAGCAAAGATGGACGCCAGTTCTATACTGAGACTATAATGCTGTTTCGTTCTTTTAAGCAGGAACACTGCATTATTTTGGCGCAGCCGACCATCGAAGCCAACATGTGAGTGATGTTCGTCGTTGACGAGACCTCCGCGGACAAGATAATTGCTGTGTTGGGGGCTGGCTGTTCCCAACGAGGCAGCAGAAGAAGACGGCCGACGGAGACGTACGCGGCCGGCGGGAACACCGACCAGCCCGAACACGCGGGTTGGCGCGAAGCGCTGAAGAAAAGAACAACAACCGCACTCCACGGTTACCCAACGCACACTCATTTTATTTTACAGTCGCCTTGAAATCCTGGATTAAGGTCCCTAGATGAAACAAGGTAGCGTCACTCATTGTTCTCGAGCCGTCCTCCTCACTCTCTCGATTACTCCTCTTTTTCTCTGCCATCCGCGTCTGTAATTAGTGCATTACTTGCACGTGATCTTGCAAATGGCTGGTGGTGTTATTTATTATTATGCAAAAGGTTCAAAACGAGTACGCATGCGCATATGGCTCCAGCCGGATTCTCGCCGTGACCAAAGACAAAATCGTAGCCAGAACATAAACTGAAGAGGAAGAGCGTTTCGGTGTGCGCTAAGTCGACCAAGATTGTTTCGCCATGCTCGTTCAATGCAACATCTGCGTTTTTCAGCAATGCTGCGTTGCCGTAAACAACAGAAAATGGTTTCGCTCTCTCCAACTTACCTCGTGCTTTCCGACATGAAGCGCATTATGAAGTGGAACTATGAACCATTTCACGCGAATGCTTCCGTGCAGCTCCGTCAACGTATGTCGACGCGGATCTGCGAAGCGAGTTCACTTGTCAGTTTTTATTGAAACGCCAGGCGCGCATCTAATGCGTGTCTAGTGCATGCCAGTTGGTACAAATACATGTGGGTATGCACGTATACAGAGCAGCTGTAGGTTGTATTTAACGCACCTTAAGAAACATTTCACTCTTAACCAGTTCCCGCTTGAGCCGAAACGCGCTGCTTCGAGACACCTCACCAGTAGAACTCTCAGTTTTCAGGAAGTTCCCAGCACCGCATCAGAATCACTTGGCATCACGATTGTCCAAATGGGCACATTTAAAAAAAACGCCATCGCAGTGCTGCTGGACGAGTGTTCGTACCAGTCTGGTCGTAGTTTTTTTTTCTTGCGTGTGCACAAGCCGGTTGTAATCAATCGTCACAACGTCACGCCTTGTGGCCACTTACAGGATCCAGCAAGAAGCACGTTCACTGTGTCACAGCACGAACAAAACACAATCGGAGAAGTGGACTAGTTAGAACTGGACGAAATACCGCGGCCGTGGAACTAAAATGTACTACACGAGACGCCATGGCTAGTGGTGTGAAGTATAGAACTGCACGACGTTGCCGGTTGAGTAACGCACATCCCGCTTGCTCTTGTGTTGTGCCGTTTATGTTCATAAAGGTAACTGTTTATTCTACGTCTTATTTCCTTCCTTTTTGTTTCATTTACATCTATTCACCGTAGCAACAGAACCCAAACATTCGCTTTAGGATGAAAGTTTTAAACCTTCTAGGGAGCGCTTCAGGCAAATAAGCGAGGAGGAAAAGGGAGGGTGTCGCTACCTTGAAAACTTGTTTCATCTAGGGACCTTATCCTAGATGCCAGAGCGGCGCCCCCTGGCATCCTCACATGTCATTCCGAAACCGAAACCGACAACCCAGAACACAACAATCATCCCCTCCTCGAAATAAGTTCACCTATACACTAATTATATTTACACATGATCGGTACAAACGTATTATACAAGGTATGTACGTTAGAACACATGAAAATTCAGAGCACGGCACACCTAACTCACACATTATGAGTCCTGAAAATGCACTGAAAAAATGTACAATGGAAGTCCTGAAAATGCACAGAAAAAAATGTACACAACTCAGTACAATATTGATTTGGATGCATTGGACCTTTTCACAGAACAATAATGTTCACAAACAGTAATGAACAAGAGTTCTACATCACGTAGTCTTCGAGCCGATGCGGCTTCTGCCGCTACCGCTTAGGGCGGGCCCTTTTGGGTGTAGAATCAGGTGTCTCTGCACCTTGGTCACTTGTGCTCTGATGTGACACATCAAGAGCAGTAGAAGATTGTGAAGGCTCTGAACGAGCGTTAAAGCTCTTCAATACTTTTGACGCCACCAACGCGTCGCTGACGCCAGCGTCGAGCGATGCCTTCAAGAATGCTGTTGCTTTTGTCGATGAGCATTTTAAAGATGTCTCATGCGATTATCTCGCACGCGTAAAATTCCAAGAAAAACGACAATTGCCTGGCGAGCCAATCACCGAGTTCATTACTTCTCTTCGAACGCTCGCCGCGTCATGCGGCTTCGGCGCGCTCGAGGACGATATGATCCTCATCGTTACTAGATACTTTTTTCAGTTTGCAAACTGCGGCGCCGTGAGTGTCACCTTTCCCTGTACCGGTCAAAAAGCCGCAAGCGCGCCCCCTCTCGGCGGTGCCCGGACCCACGCCGGTGGAGTTACTGCAGTTGTGTTCTTATGCCGGGTGCTGCCTTGTTGCTTTCAAGTGTGCTTCGTAGTCATCACTGTCACTGAGTCCCAGCAAGATTTATTTCGACGTAACTCGCGTAGTGTGTGCTCTGGCTGCAACTTACTACGGTAGCGATCAACGTGGTGCCCGGCGTGGCACCGACGCTGTCAGCGTTGGCGTGATCTGCATGGTGCCGGGTGTTTTTTAATAACTTCAACTCAGCCATCGCTTTCCCTGTGAGCTACACAGCTCACATGTGTCATGTGACGGTTCTTGAATGTGAGAAAACATGCCTCGCTGCTTTGTGACTGGTTGCCGAAGTGGGTACGATTTGACGAAATCCGCGGCCGAAAAGAGACATTTTTTCAAGCCTCCCGCTGACGAGGTGCGCCTTCAACTGTGGTGACGGGCTATACCGAGATCGGATAAGGAACTGACAAGCTCTTGCGCTGTTTGTGACCTTCACTTCCGAGAGGAAGATATTGCGAAGGACTACGTGCACCACGTTCATGGTGACGTAGTTCTCATTCCGCGTGGTAAGTGGGCTCTTAATGAAGATGCTGTGCGGCGCATTTTTCTGGGCTTTACACTTTAACATATCCGGCGTCATTAGATGGCTGTAGTGCGTGGCTCATCGTACAATAATATCGAAGGTTCTACGGGCCAAAACCACGATATGATTATGAGGCACGTCGTAGTGAAGGGCTTTGGAAATTTTAACCACCTGGGGTTTCTCTAACGTGCACCTGAATCGAAGTGCATAGCCCTCTAGCATTTAGACTTAATGCTGTGGCCCACTGTCAATGGTTTTTTTTACATAGGCAATCGAATTTTAAAGAACAGGAACGCAAAAGAGCTGTATGAACAGAAGTCCCGCAAGATTCGGGCATCGCGCTCACGTCTCTGCCGTGTGGCATCGCCTTAGCGGCTCAACTGGTGATTTACTTGCACACTCGTAATAACCTTCGCTCACCCTCTCGGGAAATAACTCCCATTACACAAAATTAACCGCGTAAATTCCGTTTAACATTGCGCGAAGGCTCCGTTACGATGCGGCGACCGGTCAAATGGCGTCGGAAGCGCCACCTAGAGAGCGGGAAACGAAGGGGGCCGCGTTTCGCCGCCGCATCCCGGCGGAGTTTGCAAACTGAGGTAATCTAGTAACGTTGATGATCCCATCCTCGTCGCCATTGCTGTATTGGGGGCTGGCTGTTCCCAACGAGGCAGCAGAAGACGGCCGACAGAGACGAACGCGGCTGGCGGGAACACCGACCAGCCCGAACACGCGGGTTGGCGCGAAGCGCCGAAGAGAAGAACAACAACCGCACTCCACGATTCCCCAACGCACACTCGTTTTATTTTACAGTCGCCTTGAAATCCTGCATGCCAGACGGGCGCCCCACGGCATCCTCACATGTAATTCCGAAGCCGAAACCGACAACCCAGAACACAACAATATTCTTTTCGAAGGACCAAGTTCAAGATGAAGCAGCGGTGGACCTACCTCGTGAGCTCGGCTCGGAAGAACTCGTGATTCTGGTTGTGGGAAAAGCAGCCGTGGGCACTACAGAACTACGACGGAAAGGTGCTCTAAAAGTGAACTTGCGGGTGGCGGCCTTCTACAACCTAGTTCTTGAACCAGCGCGTCAAAGAGACTCAGGATCATGGTCTTTGACGGAAGAGGTGAGCCTCGTTTTTAAAGCTCTTCAGCTGCAACATTAACAGATTGTGCAACAGAACCAAATAATGACATCCCTTATAAGCTCTCTGAATGCTCTGAAACCGGTGACTAAATTCGTAGAGCCTGATGCATTCGACGGTATGTCTTCAAGTCCAGAAAGTTGACTAGAGTTTTACGAATATGCCCCTGAAAAAAACAGGTGGCTCTCTGATGAGAATAAAATCACTAACATGCGTGTTTACTTGAGAGGTGCTGCGTTCAAGTGGCATAAAATATGCATTCAGGAAGACAGTGACGACTCTGGGAATCAGTAAAAGAAGAAATTTTTGACTGCATTCGGAAGCAATCCAGTACATAGATGGAGTACAGCACTTAATTTCACGTCCAAGCAAAGCTCCCTTGTCGAGTACTTCTTCGAGAAACGCCATCTTTGAAAGCCAGCTGAGCCTTTGCTTCCATCTACGGCCGTAGTAGCCTTAGTAACACATGGATTACACACTGAAGTCTTCAAGCAAGTGCAAATACGGTCAACAAGAACTCTAGATGACCTCCTGGAGTGTCTTCAGAATATACCATCAACTTTGGAAACAAGCATGACCCTCCTAGTTCAACCAGCTGTTTCAGTCGGAGTAAAGCGGACTCGTCAAGTCGCGATCAGCGAGAACCAAGCCACCTCGCAAGTAGCACGGATAACTTGACCTGGCGCGCTCCAAGAGGTCGAGTGAATAATATCGACACTGAAGCTGAGGAGGATTTAACAAAAAACACTCCAATAAATGAGGGTGAACAGTCCCTCCCGATGACTTCAAGTGAGACAGTTAATGTAAGTAGCTCTAGCCTACTTCACATTCCCGTCAAAGTAGGAAACAAGCTGATGATGGCTCTCGTAGACAGCGGTGCATCTATATCAATTATAATTGCTAAGATGGTGGATGCACGTCGCGTGCGTAGTGGAAGAGTCCTACGGGTACAAGGCTATGATGGGAAAGAAAAGTTGCGTGATCAGTGGGCCTTTGTAAACATCGAGTTCCAGGGCCAGAAAAAAGACAGCGAAGTGTTGGTGGTAGAGGGGGTGACGTACAACTTTTTGCTATCAAGAGCAGATATAAAGAAATTATAGATCAACGTATACTGGCATGATGTGGTTCTAGTCGAGGCCGTAGCAAGCAACGAGACATATCAAGGTACACAAGATAACCTACGAGTTGTCGAGTGCACGGAGGATGTCGCAATGACCTACCCTGAAACTGTATACACAGAAAGCTATCTTCAGATGATGAAGTCATACAAGGTTCCTTTTGAACTCGCTCACAAGACCGTCATCTGAAAATCACCTTACAATATGTCAAGAGAGCGAAAGATTTTGCTCAAGAAAGAGTTGCAATAAATGCTACATGCTGATATCATACGACCATCGGTGTCACCCTTCGCTTCTCTCATAACAATCGCACCGAAAGAAGACGGAACCTTCAGATTATGCACCGACTACAGGGTTCTCAATCGTCACACAGAACTCATATCATTTCCCATGCCGAAGATCGACACACTTAAAGATGAGAGTGGTGGTTTCAGACATTTTTCCCGCATTGATTTATGCAAAGGCTTCTGGCAGATCCCACTAACCAAAGAAACAAAAATTTACAAAGCTTTTATCACGCTATTTTATCTTTACGAGTGTAACCGGCTTCCTTTCGGTTAGAAAAACTTACCAGCGTGGTTCCAGAAGATCATGAACAGCATGCTAAAGTCATTCCTTAGTGTTTTCTGTAATGTGTAAATAGACGACATAATAGTCTTCTCCAAAACGATGGCTGATCATCAGGACCATCTGTCTCATGTGTAAAACGCCTTGAGCTTAACACATCTCCATGTTAGTTTTAAGAAGAGAGCATTCTTTCAGCAAAAGGTAATGTTTCTTAGACGAGTCTTCGATAGGGACACCGAAAACACGAAAAAAGAGTCCGTCGAGATCTCCCAGTTGAAGAAACCATATGACGTCCATTCACTGCGTGTGTTTTTGGGATTGGCAGCACATTTCTTATCTTTCATAAATCACTTTGCTGTCAAAACTAGATGTCTCACGCGTTTAACACAGAAAGACGTCACCTTTAAATGGTGTGACGAG
The DNA here is from genome assembly GCF_043290135.1 of Rhipicephalus microplus. Classification (NCBI taxonomy): domain Eukaryota; kingdom Metazoa; phylum Arthropoda; class Arachnida; order Ixodida; family Ixodidae; genus Rhipicephalus; species Rhipicephalus microplus. The sequence goes on along the minus strand of NC_134702.1, from coordinate 71,174,314 downwards.
TGTGAGAGAGTCTACCGTGACTTGGCGCACAGAACCTTCTTGGCCTTCTGACCCTGTCCTACGCCTACCAAACTTAACTTTACCTTTTAAAGTGAACACTGACGCCTCAAATTATAGGACTGGTCCAGTGTTGCATCAAAAATGTATTGAAGGATCCAGCCGAGAAAAGCGACACGTAGTAGGTTACTACAGTTACACGTTCAAGCCATCTGAAACTAACTACACTACTGCAAAAAAGGAAGCCCTGGCCGTTCTGAAGGCCATCGGGTACTTCCGTACGTTCCTGGTAGGTCTAAAATTCACTTTGTTCACCGATCACCAGGCCTTCACTCATCTCTTGAATATGACCCAAACTAAAGGACTTATTGCTATATGGGTGAATTACTTGAAGCAATTCGACTTTACCTGTTCTTGCCGACCAGAACCACTTTTAATCGACGCAGATGCTCTATCAAGGTTGATGGTACGAAGCAACACAGAACAATCCGAAGAAAAGAATGAAGTGAAGCTGTTGGTAGGCTCCGAACAACTGGTTTTTACTGAAGGTCGCTATCAAGTCCCACCGACACTTGTTTCCAGAGTCCTTTATTTGTACCACGATAGCCCAGAATCTGGAAGACATGGCGGATTTTGGCGCATCTACAACAAATTGGTTAAGAAATATACATGGCCTCACATGATGAAAGATGTCAGTCAGTGCGTTCGTTCCTGCCAAGTGTGTCAATTACACAAATTCAAGTACAAACAGCCCACGGATGCTATGATAGTACCTTGCCACTCGAACGTGACTTTCGAAGTAGCTCACCTGGGTTTCGCCGAACTATATAGGAAGCGGGAAGGAGTCAAGAAAACGTAAGCTTTTCTTCTGGCCATAGATGAATGCACGAGGATGGTCGCGGCTCGAGCAGGAAAAGAAGATGCAAATAGCGCCATAACCCTCCTCGAAAGAGACATGTTTAAGACTACACGGTCAATCGTATGCGATAATGGCCCTGCGTTCAAGAGCAAAAAGCTAGCAAGATAAGCTCGGGATCACAATATATCGATCAAGTTGTGTGCTCCATACGATCCCTCAGCGAATGGGCTGGCAGAACGTGCCATACGGGACGTGAAACAGTAAATCAAGATGTACGATAGTTTTCCTGGTGGATGGAAGTGTTCTTTGGAAGCCGCCGTGAAAATCATAATCGATCTTATATAACTGGCTTGGGGTGCAGTCCACGGTACGCTTCTTCAGAAGAAACCCTTAATCCACAGGCAGACCGCGAGTTGGAACACTTGGAAAACATCAAGATTGTCGAGGAGAGGCAAGAAAAATCACAGGAGGAGGGATACCGAAGTATAATGAAAAAAAATTTCGACAAGAGAGGCATCGAGCAGACATGCCACACATTCAAGTCACCGACCTCGTACTAGTGAGGAAAAGATTAAGATATGACAGTGCCAAATTTTATGGTCCTTACTCTGTGACCAATACAGCCACCCAGAACGGAATTTCGAAGACTGTCTGGTACACTGGTGAACGAGCATCAGTCGAATGTGCTTTAATTGGAAATGTCTCTAAATATTGCCCCAGGAGGGGTAATTAAAACAAACTGGGAAAGGTGAAGCTGTATGAGCCTTGGGGCAGGAGAAGAAGAAGCATGAAAGCCGGGGGCAGGAAAGAAGAGAAGGACGAAGTTAGAAATGAAGCAACGATGGACACCAGTTTTGTACTGCGGCTACAATGCTGTTCCGTTCTTTCAAGTAGAAACACTACATTTCTATGTACTGCTTTGCTATACCTGCCCGAGGTGCCTCACGAAGAGTGGGCCAAGTCGTTCTTTTAGTTTGCCCCCTTCGTGAGCCTATTTATGAAAAATGCCAAAATAAGTAAATAAATAAAAATACACCAAGTAATATAAAAAAATAAAGTCATCATTTTTACACGTTTACCTAACCACACATGAGTAATAGAGTCTAAGATATAACCACTTCGAAATTCCGCTTTGTACAGCAAAGTACGGAACTAATGAACTTGAATGCCTGATACATATTATTTCTAAATGAACATCCGCAAGTTCTAAATCATGTGAATGAAACTATGTCCAAATATGTGTTTAGGCGTGACGCTAAGTCTTAATTCATGTCCAGTGTGCCTTCATATAGGATGAGCAACGCCTTTAACATAAAGTTGTCGACATGTGCATTAAAAATGGTAATTTTGATTAAATTATTTTACATGTGTCACGAACGGTTCTTGATTGTTCTGTGCCATGTTTTTATTAGTACTTCCACTTTCAATTTCATTCTATAATTAGTATATGTTCAAGACCCTGTTGAACGGTGCTTGGGTGGTAGGGTCATTGTAAAGCAGTTAATCTCCTTTTAAAAGTATGAATCCTTGGCTTATAAATGGTCGAAATAGTAATAATAATAGTAATAATAATAATAATAATAATAATAATAATAATAATAATAATAATAATAATAATAATAATAATAATAATAATAATATATTATTACTATTATTATTATTATTATTATTATTATTATTATTATTATTATTATTATTATTATTATTATTATTATTATTATTATTATTATTATTATTATTATTATTATTATTATTATTATTCATGTGTTTTAAACAGGTCCCAGGTTCGGTTCCCATCCACGGCAAGTTCTCTTTTTACCCACTTTATTTTTCTTCACATTTACGCTACAATTAGGTCTAAGAGCTTTCTTAGGTCTAATCTGGTCTACAATTACGTCTAACGCTTATAAGCGGCCAACTTCCAGTACTCTGGCAATGGCATTATCACCTTCTCCACAATCGACATACTTGGCCACGGTTCAAAAACCTGGGCTTCTAATGCAGTTTTTCAGAAGCGTATTAGATTATTCTTAAGAAAGACTAAACTAAAGGCCTTTGAACTAAATCGCAATAGAGGCCCGCATACCACATCTCCGCGGCTGTGGTATGCGGGCCACGTTCTCACGGCCAGTTCACACATAGGTGCGAAAATTGTGCTGAATGTAGCGTGGTCCATTTAAGACTACTCAAGGAGGAGAACAATGACGATCCAGTCCGGAAGACTAAGTTCGTCCATCCATTTCGACCTCGTAGACGTGTGTGTGTGTGTGTGTGTGTGTGTGTGTGTGTGTGTGTGTGTGTGTGTGTGTGTGTGTGTGTGTGTGTGTGTGCGTGTGCGTGTGCGTGTGCGTGTGTGTGTGTGCGTGTGTGTGTGTGTGTGTGTGTGTGTGTGTGTGTGTGTGTGTGTGTGTGTGTGTGTGTGTGTGTGTGTGTGTGTGTGTGTGTGTGTGTGTGTGTGTGTGTGTGTGTGTGTGTGTGTGTGTTAAGATACCCTATTGCAAAAACAGCGTGATGTCAGTACGTTTTTTTGGCACTGGTACACGCTGGAGACGCTGGTACGTGCTTGTAATCACTGGCCCTTCACTGGGCGCTCTGGGAAAAAAATGGCAGCATATCCACGGAGTGAATGATGGAGAGTGGGGCGAAGCATTCGTCCGTCCATGCGTCCGTCTGTGTGACCGTCCATGCGTCTGTTCGTGCGCCCGTCCCTGCGTTCGTTCATGCATCCGCCCCTGCGTCCGTTTATGCGTCCATCCATGCATCTGTCTGTGTGTCCGTTCGTCCATCTATTCAACACACCAAGTCCCACTATCTCGCATCTTTTTATCATATATTCCCCATATAGAAGCACCGCCATTCAGTGGACATTCCAAGGTCTAAGCGAGAGGTGGCACACGCACACTTTCTTACGGCTTGCGCGTTCGGGTCTACTTCCCACCTTCAACCACCTTGAGTTCATGGTATATACTAGTTCACTGTATTCATGGCAGTGCGGCCCAATGCTCGCTAAACCTTTCTAAAACCAAGGAGGTTACGCCCAGCGAGTATAACGTAGCAACATTTTCCGGTCAGATAGTGCTCAATGTGCATGCCAGTGGCTGCTAATGTGAAATGAGAGACAGGAGAATTCAGCTTTGAATTTCTTACGGATTCCGCTTCGTATCTGCTTCCCCCCTTTAACCACCTCGAATTCATTCATGGTATATACTAGTTCATTGTATTCATGGCCCTGCGGCTCAACGCTCGCTAAACTTTTTTAAAACTAAGGAGGTTACACCCAGCGAGTGTTGTGTACCAACCCTTTCTTGTCCGATAGTGCTCAATGTACATGCCAATGGCTGCTAATGGGGATCGCAGCGTGAGCGTTGACTAAAAGTTGAATGCTCCTGTCTCTCATTCCCCATTAGCAGCCATTGGCATGTACATTGAGCACTATTTTTTATTGTTAAACAACGCACAGAAGAAATATCTCACCCGCACCACTTTGGAGGTCAAATGTTATATCTATTACGAGTATGTGCCACTGGTGGTTACGTACTACGAGGAACGCACAAGCCACGCCACAAGGAGCTTCGCCCCTAAAAGAGCCCAGGCCTGAGCGGTACACGCAGTGCCGTCTCAACGAAAACTGGAACGGCAGCCTTTTTGCAGGCTGTTGCGCGTAAGCTCTCTTATTGCAACTAAAGCAGATAGACCTGCAGGCTATATACTTGGCCATAATAATAATAATAATAATAATAATAATAATAATAATAATTCAAGCTGGGTTTCTGTGGCTGTTTATTGCTGTTTATTCTCGAAACCATCTAGTTTTTCAACTATCTCCCTTTTAAGCTCACGCAATGTGTACAGTCCACTTGCCTCGCGGGATCAAATCCTGGCTGCGGCGGCTGCATTTTCGATGGAGGTGAAAATGCTGTAGGCCCGTGTGCTCAGATTCAGGTGCACTTTAAAGAACCCATAGTGGTCAAACCCGAGTGGCTCTACGTCGAAGTTGCAGTGTTTCATTCACTGGATGGCTTTTCGCTTTCCCATTGTAGAGTATCAATTACTCTAAATCGTTAACTACTTTTTTCTAAACACACAGCTTCGCCCCTAAAAGCTGTGTCGCACTGGTAGGGACGCTGGCTCAACCACTGTGATGCTGGTGCGCACTGCGAAGCGCTGAAAGCGCTGGAATTTTCACTTGCAAGCGCTGGTGAATACTGGAGCATGCACTGTCTCTACCAGCACAGCTGCAGCGTGCATGTTATTATAGCGTGTGGCGTGGTTTGTTTGGTGTCGTTGAATATAAAACGTTTGATTCGACGGCAGGGAGAGATGCTACCCTAACAGATACCGAGCATACGTAATTTTTTTAACAGATACCTAGCATACGTAAGTGGTCTTAACCAGTGCCTGGCCCAGCGAGCATTAAACCTGTCATGCCAGCAGCGTTGGTATATATGTTACCGGCGCGTCTTGCTTCGTGTACACATAACTTTAACGTGTGAGAATAACTGTAAAGTATAGGTAAGACATCCATGAACCTAAATAAACTATTTTCTTTTGTGTCGATGTTCGCACAAGGAGCACTGACGATTGAACGTAGCGCTTTCAGCTACGCAGGCTGTCACCGAAAGCTGCCGGCCACACTTAGCCGGTACTTCTCTGACTGATATGTAACAACACGCAATTTTCACTTGCTAATAGTGCGCCTTCGTGAACTGACTCCCTGGCTTACGTTTTCAGTGGATTGCATTGGTATTTCTATGGCTGTTTTTTAAATTGTTGGTATTGATATAACTGCATATATCTGTACACTGGCACGCCCCTTGTTTACTACCAGCGGAGGCCAGAAAACGGCTGTCGCTCGCCATCGCCACTCCGTAAATGCATATATGGCATTTATTGACCTTCCATTTACTTCAAGTGCAGTTTTGGTAACAGTTAGAAATATTGCAAAGCTCAAGTGCAGAAACTTCAAGCATCGTAACTCAGCTGCTTCGAAAGCAGCCTTACCCAGTGCCCCGTCCCAGCGAGGCCTATATCGTGCCGCCCGCGTCGGTGTACCTGCTGCCGGCGCTTTTTACTTTAAGTAGGCACAATTCTAAAGCGTAAGAATGACTCTAAATTACAGTTTGTACATCCCTGAGCCTAAATCGACCATTTATCCGCGTGTTCGGTGCCCGCATAAGGAGCGGCGTCAATAGATGTGTCGTGCTTTCAGCAACGTAGGCTGTAACAGAAAGCTTCCTTCTGAGCGCAGAAGCCGGTACTTCTCTGACTCGTACGTAATAACACGCAATTTTGAGTTGGCGATTTGGTACGCATTTGTGAACTAACATACTGGCATACTTTTTCAGCGGATTGCATTAGTCATTTCTTCGGTGGTTTCTTAGTTGCAGGTATCGATATAGGGAGCTTGCATGATCGGCGGCGACGCTATGCACTCTTGGTAGGCAGCCATATTTTTCTCAGAGGCGGTCGGAAAGTGTAGTCGTGTTAGCGAGCATTGGCGTAGCTTGCAGGCGTGATTGAGTACGATCGCGACACAAATTTAACTCCAAGAAATTTTGTGCACGATATCAGCCTCACCGCAAGACCATGCCGCAACGCTGTGCCAGAAAGACCTCGAGCGGCACGAAGGAGATACGAGAATTAGCTCCGAGTGATCCATTCAATCACGGTTCGTGCGGGCGACGGTGTAAGCAACGTACGTGCACTTGTGGCCGCGCGTCGACAGCTCCGATATTTACAATTTTTTCGTTCCGAGGACGAGTTTGATTACCCAAGAGCTGTTGAAGTCGAGAAAGGCAATCAATGGCCACAACATTGTGACGAGTGACTGGTTCTGGGAGTCGTGAATGAAGAAATTCACCGCCGATACCGTGATCATCGTCACTCATGTAAGAGGTGTTAAATTACTTGATTTCGTTGTAGATGCTAATGTCTGTTCAGGTTAAACTCCCAGTGTGTTAACAAGCCCCCCGTCGGCATCTTGTTCATAGGAAAGAGTGATGGTGAGGTCCTTGCCGCGCACTGCAAATGCATGGCCGAGAACAGTGAAGCCTGCTCGCATCCCACTGCGCTGTCATTCCACTAGGAGTACGACGCACGTGCACGAGAAGAGCGCTCCTCAATTTAACACGTCTTACTTGAGTGACGACGACCACGGTGTCGGCGGTGAGTTTCTTCACCTACGGCTCCCGCACTCGGCCACTCTTCACAACGCTGTGAGCTTCGAGGGTCTTTCTGGACTTCATCTGCTCCCGGGTTTTCAAACTCGTCCTTGGAACAAAAAATTCATGAATATCGGAGCTGTCGACGTGCCGCAACAAGTACACGTCGCTTACACATTCGCCCGCACGAACCGTGATTGAATGGATCACTCGGAGCAAATTCTCGTCTCTTCTTCGTGCCGCTCTAGGTCTTTCTGGCACAGCGTTGCGGCGTGGTCTTGCGGTGAGGCTGATGTCGTGCACGAAACTTCTTGGAGTTAAATTTGTGTCGCGATCGCACTCGATCTCGCCTGCAAGCTACGCCAACGCTTGCAAACACGATGCCACTGCTGCACTCCCCGGCTGCCTCTGACAAAAATATGGCTGCTTACCCAGAGTGCATAGCGTCACCGCCGTTCATGCAAGCTCCCTATAACTGCAAATATGTAATCTGGCACGCCAGATGTGTACTGCTACATCGTCGCTTGCGCGAAAGAAAAGTACTCAGTATTCACTCGTGTGCGTGGATATCTACCAAGCAAGACATGTAAGTCATCTGCACTTGTTGACCAGTAAGTAGCAAGTGCTAGAAACGACTATCAAAGGAAAAGAGACTATCGGCAGCAACAGCTGACAATCTGTGGCTGATCCTCTAGTCAATTTGAGATTTTTTTCAGAGTTAAGATGTAGATGCTTAAAAAAACTTTGCACTTTGCGCTCTTGCTAATATCTGCTCGTCCTTCAGTGCCCGAAAGCCGTTCGTCACTGTCGAATCAAGACGCAATTATTATTTGAAAAAGAATAGCGGGTCATTCTTGACTGTGCGACTTGTGAACATGAAGATGAACGGCGCGTTCTTCGGATAAATAGTCGTTTTACAACCTCCAAAAGCACGTTATGACGTGGCGTAGTGGGTAGCGTACTCGGTAGGAGATGAAGAGTTAGCGAGTTCAAATCTCGTCAAGTGGTGTTTTTTTTTTTCAATTTTCATTTTTTTTATTTTCATTGTGAATGCGCAATATTTTAGTTATACATTTATTTATTTATGGTGAATGGGCACCCCGGTTGTATCCCACGGAAGCCATTTTGCGCAGAGCACTGGGACGCTGCCGCTCCAGCGTCGGAGTACCTGTGCTGGGAGGCGCTGGTAGCAGCGCCATACTGGGCCCATAATCAGGCATGGCACTGGACGCTGGTACCCAGTGGCGCTGGTTTTTGCAATAGGGTAGTGTTTGCCAAGTGCATTAAGTTTCATTAACGGTAGTTTCAACGTAAAATGACAAAGCACATGTTACCTGGTTCGCTCAGTCCACGAAGACGTCATTTTAGGAGCCATAATTTAGGTCACCAAAACTAACAGAATTAGTTTATTTATATAAATGCGATAGATGTGTTTCCACCACTGTAAGTGAAAACAAAAACAAAAAGAATAAACAAGCTGAGCCTCCATGGTATTAAGTAAATGGTGCTGCCGTGTCACTATCACAGGTCACGAGAGTCGGTTGTTCCGACGATCTGGTCTGGTTCAGCTGCGTTCACTGTTCATCGTTAATAAAAGTGGTGACGACAAGATACACCAATGAATTGACACGTTACCGTACAGATTTATGAATGTATACCACATCACACAACTAGTTTGCTATATACTTCCGAATGGAAGCTTGGAAAAATAATCCCGGCATCTATAAATCGAAGGACAATTTGACTCCATCAAACTACCGGCTCATATATCCTTAACTCGCACCAGCTGTAAACTACTCGAACGTATTAGCCTCAAATTCACTACAAAGTTGGTCGAAGACGACGACCTATTACGCTAGTTTTTGGAGAGGCCTTAGCCACTAGCCGAAACACTGACGCACAATTTGGCCCAAGCCGTCGATCAACACTACCAACCTGATATCATCTTTATGGATTTGTTAAAAGCGCTTGACCTGATTTTTATGAAAAGCTTGTTTTCCAGCTGATTTAAAAACTTGTGATGAGCCGGTGACCCGCTGGATATGTAACTATTTGTCCGGTTGTCAACAATTTCTGCATCGTAATAATTATGTCTCTTACACATCAAATGTTACGTCCACTAAGCTTTAGGGATTTGTCTTGGCACTCTTAATATTTTTATTTAAACATGATTCAGCAGTGAACAATAACGCAGACATTAAGCTTTTTTTTCATAAGACTGCATATTGTACAACGATGATAAACGTTTCAGTGACCAAATTGAACTGAACGATGCCTTGAAATATTCTGTAAGATTGTGTTATAAGTAGCATGAGGTGATCCGTTCTGACAAAAAGGTCGCGATACAAGCCACAAAAATGAAACCACGTTTACCCTTCTATTACTGCTACAACAATATCATGCTTGGAAACGTAAGCGAATACAAATATCTTAGTGCGATTATTATACACCGGGTCTCAGTTTGACCACGCGCATAGAAATCATATACTAATAGTGCCTTGAAGAAATTCCTTTTTCTGAAGCAGACGCTGTCACACGCCGAGCATCACACAATAAGCTTCGAGCATACATCACTGTGATTATGTGGATTGTGGCTCATGGCCGTGGCACTAGAAGGAGGCAGCTGGTACTAGTGATCACTGTGTCACCAGAGAGAAGATGGTGATGATGGTTGTCACGCTAGAAGAGCGCTGGCTGCGATGAACAAGAAAGTCTCGAGGGAACCGGTGAGTGGTCGGACGTCTACGACGGTGGTTCAAGCCGTTCGAGTGCTCGGATGTCGGCGTCCTGGATCAGCTACCCGAGATTCAAGCCGAGATCCAGCTCGTGACGCCTAGCAGCACCATTTTCCTTCTTGTGGCGTCACGGCCATGCTCCACAATACGCATCATCATAATCACACTTGTACGACCGATCTTGGAGTATGCTAACATAACCTGGTTCCCCTTCAGGGGTAATGGCACCAAAATGCTCGAAATGGGCAAAGTAAAGTGATTATATGTACGTCCAGGCCATATCGTTGCCTCAGCTCTCCGCCGAATTTACTACGCCACCCAGGTTCGCCCAAACTCAAAAGTACAGGAAAAATTCATCTCCTAAAGCTCTTATAAGTGATACTGCTGTTTTAGGATACTCACAACGTAAGATAAGTGGAAACCAAGGCAACAAAGAGAACATGTCAAGCACATAATCACCCAATCGAAGAATACTTGCGCAACAATAAAGCATTAAATATTTTTAACGCGATAGCGTTAAAAAGCTCGTTTCGCAGAAATTCTGGCACTGGCGTCAACTTCGTTGGTTGTGCGCAAGTAATCATTATCTTATGCGTGACCGAAAAATTGAAAACGATGCAAGTACAATAAATGATAACAAACACAGCATATCCACATATCCACGGATTGAATGATAATGAGTGGGGCGAAGCAACCGTCCATCTGTCGGACGAAAGCACGGGCGGATGGATGGACAGGCAGACGGACGCACGGACGCATGGATGGATGGACGCTTCGCCTTACACATTATCCTTCACTCCGCAAATATGCTAAGGGCAGTTTGATCGATTTATCTTGTGCAGAAAGCTGTTTGTGTATGCTACTTCCAATTGAAGTCTGGGGATTAATGTCTCTAAGTGTCATGAGAGATCTGCCGCTATGAAAAGTTTTCTGTGCAAATAAAATTCATAAAGTACTGGTTCTTTTGATTTAGGGCAAACCGCTTCTCCATCGAACAATGATTAGCTCCTTGCGTTATAAAACGTCGAATATCTGCCCCAGACATAGGGATTGTGCAATCTTGTCCTTCGTTCAATGTTTTCTTGGCGAGGCTGTCATCATCTTCAGTTCCCTTTATTTCAATGCGACAGGATATTCATTGAAACACGGTGTTTTGACCCTGCGCCGAGGCATATTCCACAGTTCCTGCATTAAATTGTCATATTTCACCATTTTCCTTAGGTGATCTCGCATTTTTCGATTAGCTGAAGAGCATGTTTGCTATCCATCCATATCATCCACTTTCGTGGCTAAGTATTCTCGCAGATAAGCTTAAGTGCTTCAAAGATATCTACAAATTCTTCTGTCGTCGATGAAGATTTGCGCAAAAATTTGCACTTTATCTTTTTCTGAATTTCGCGTGTAAAGACCGCACAGGCTAACACTTATTCAGTGCACGATCACTTTGTATTTATCTTCATTTTTTCATTAGACATTATATGAAAATGATGTATCATATGTGCCACTACCAGAGGCGCCATACCTGCTTTCTTTCGTATGCCTTCTATTTCACAGATAACGTTGAGAAGCGGCAGCGTCCAAGGTGGTTTTGAAGGTTTCCATCGTTTAAATCCTGGTACTACTGCTCTAAATGATGATACACTATCCTGTAGTCGCGTTGCCGTCCTTTGTGTTAGTGTACCAGGTGAAACATGACTTTCATGTTGCGTAAAAATTTTATAAATTAATTTAGAGATGTTTCTTTAGTTCGGAGTACTGCCAAAGGTGGTTGTCGAGCCTCTGCATACACTAAAGCACTTGAAGTTGACCGTGGCAACCCAAGACACACCCTAAAACTCCTAGTCAATACCAAGTAGTCTCCTTTCGGTGGAGGCTGTAAGTCTGTGCAGCAGAGGCAGTGAGTAACTTACAATGGCGCGTATCCACGCAACCTGCAGGGCAAATTTGAATGGCCTGATTCACTTTTTGTTCAAGGTGCTGGACATGAGGTGACCATGTTAGTCTCTGGTCTAAAATCACTCCCAAGAATCAATGAGTTTTTACCGTTTGAATAGGCTGAATTTGCAGAATTATCTGGAAATCTCCAGGTCTTTTTAATGTAAATTGCAGTGTGGCTGTTTTAGCCAGACTCAGTGCCATACCTCGTTTTCTTAGAAAATGGTCTAAATAATCCTATCCTTCTTGTAAAGCTTGTTGGACATCTAAGAACGATGGACCAGATGTCCATATACTTATATCATCAGCTTATACTAAACATTTGATGTTGGTTCGAATCCCGGCTGTGGCGGCTGCATTTCCGATGGAGGCGGAAATGTTGTAGGCCCGTGTACTCAGATTTGGGTGCACGTTAAAGAACCCCAGGTGGTCAAAATTTCCGGAGCCCTCCACTACGGCGTCTCTCATAATCATATGGTGGTTTTGGGACGTTAAACCCCACAAATCAATCAATCAATCAAACATTTGATGTTGGGTGGAAGATTATACGGGAGCTGCACCATGACTGCAATAAAGAGTGTAGGGCTTAGCACACTGCCCTGTGGCACTCCTTGGTTGACGACATGTTCTGACCTTGGGTCCTCCTGCGTAACTACCTAAATTTCCGGTGCCTCCAGCGTAACACAAATCTTGCCACCTTTTGGTTGAAAGCTTCTGCAGTTGGTTCTGCATTGCAGAATGTACTTTCTGTGAAACCTTGAAATCTTCTGAATTTCCTCACCGGTGATATCTTCGTTCATATCGGCGTGGTATTGCTCGAAACTGGTGATACTCAGCTTCAACACCCGCATACCCATCTGGAATGGGTATTGCACAAGTAGCTTTTGTTAGAAAATGTTTTATCTTCGATGCATGCGTTTCTGCGTCATAGCAAGGCTCAAGATTTTGTCTCTGTAGTTCTCTAAAAATTGCCCAATTTGTCATTCTTGTTGTGCTGTTACCTCTCGTTTTCTTCAGCTCTGGGTGATATATGAATACTGGCAAGTGGTAATTTCCTCTAGCATAAGCGTCTGTAGTCTAGTCCACTCCAGCCGCTATTTCAAAGGGGCACACAGCGATGTCTAGCACGCTGCAGTAGTTATGCCCCCGTAGGAACGTTGGAGAACCATCGTTTAGTATAGCGTAACCATCGTCTTCGCATATCTTTACTATAAGAGATCCCCTTACATCACAGCACCCACTTCACCACAATTTATGGTGCACGTTAAAGCACCAACTGTCACAAGTGTGAGGTCATCATGTTTATTTATTTGTTTGGCACTTATATTGCTTTACTGCAATTTCGTTTGTGTTTATACACGTGCACTTACAACCACCTGCATTAACCTCCATCAAGTGAGCTTGAACCCCGCTCCCCCTTCCTTGAAAAAATTTTCTGGTACGCACTTGGAAGGAACTGTCACTTATCAAAGTCCCGTCGAGCAGACACTGCCGCAATTCCGTGGCGCTACTGAAAACACGAATCATGCACGATATTTCTTCGGTTCATATAATTGCCTCAAAAATTCAATTAGCGGAAAAAGACGCTCTACACTACGGGTCGCAAGCTAATTTAGATCCGAAAATCTGGAAATACTTCTATTCCCTGTCTGAATATAGACAAATGAAGTGTATAAAAATTACAATCACACCTAAATAGTGAACCCCGCAACGATCATACGTTTTAATTCAAAAGAGTAATTTAAGCAGGGACTGTAGGCCAGGTTTGTAGTCTCTCAAGGTACATTCTTACCTATCGTCCTGAAGATAGCGCGTCGCGGTGTAAAGCCAAAATCCTGGCTAACATCTGTGTGTGCCGGTCCAGCGCACAAGTAATCACCGTCTAAACAACGGTGCTCCGGGCATCTTCATCGATCTGCAATAATGTGTGTATTAGCATGCAGGACTCCAGCATATATTGCGCTTTGATCCTTACATTTTCCAAGAAAGGCCGGATGATACGTCCCACGCGGCATTTGTAGACACTCCTTGAGCGTTAAACTGTGTTCTCTTAATCATTGTTGATGCGAAGAAAGTGCCAGGGAGCTTGATATCAAAACAAACTTGTTCTTGCAGAACATACGCCAAAATATTTGCTCTTCCAACTACTAAATACCATTTCCTAACTATTTATCACATAAAGTCATACAGAAATCATAAATCATGTCATGGCGGCAGAGATTATCTTGCGTACTTAGTGTTTTATCTCGAAGGGTTCATCGCTAGCTAAAGGAGCCTTCCCTTGCAAGAGTTCTTGAAGAAGAAAAAAAACATGCTTTGAAGCCGTACGCGCTGACAGTTATATTAGTTTGTTATGTGCAGAAACAAAAGTACACAATAAATTTTGCACAAGTTGAAAGTATACTGTTCTTTTGGCCGATTCGTTCTTCTTTGATTACGAGCTGTCAGTGCGCTCGAAAACCTTTACACACAAAGCTTGTTTGCTCGGAGCTCAGCCTGTTTTCACCTTAGCTTTTTGCTCTTCAGGTGCTTAACGGCAGCGCCAAAGGGCATGTCAGGCTTGATCGATATTTCAGTTACACTTTATTGTTATTCAATATATTAAAACACCGCATCACTTAGCCGTCATTACCAACAAGAGAAAAATTCAGTTTCGCTAAAAGGGCAAAGCAATGAATAACGAAGCAAGGCTAGCATTTTTAGCAGCAATAATAATTGTAGTAAACATGTGCTTGCTAAGTAACCATGTTTCCTACGGCCCGGTCACAGTAGACGGTCGTTATGTTCTTCAAGCGTACGGCCAAAGATGACAATGTCGTCAAGATAACACATGCATATCTGCCACTTTAGACTACGTAGCATTGAATCCGTAAATCTTTCAAAGGTGTCAGGCGAATCGCATAGGCCAAGAGGCATAACATTAAATTTCGATATGCCATCTTGAGTCACGAAATCAGCCTTTTGCTTGTCTTGCGGTTTTATCCCCTATCGCAAATCAAGAATTGAAAAATAAGAAGTGGAGTGTAAGCAATCAAGGACATCATGGATTAGTGGTAAGGGATATACATCCTTTTTCGTCACTGTGTTTAGACGTCTGTAATCGACGCAGCACCTCGAGGAATCATCTTTTTCTCGGACAACGATAACCGGAGCTCCTCATAGGCTGGACGACTCTTAAAACACTTTTGTTTATTATATCCTGTGCTTACTCAGCAATAAGTTTACGCTCAGAGGATGACACTCGGTATGGATTTTGGTGGATGGTGTGTGCGAAGCCGTATTCGGTGACGAGCGCGAGACGATGGTAACTGAAGTTGTGCGTCTCCATGTTTGATGTCGAATGCAGCTATAGGTGTCGTAAAAGGACTTCTACCAGCACTTTCCGTTCCGCCGTGCAGAGATCCTTGCTGATCATACCCGGAATTCATTCTTCAGATGGGTGGTTATCGCAAGAAGCGGCAGGTGAGGTGAGGTCCGTAATTAATGCCACTTATTGAGCTGCATGAGGCTTCATCGGAGAGAGCGATCTTCATACCGCGAGGAAGTACAACTGGCTTGGTGGAACAGTTGAGCGCCCACAATATCGAGACTTGTTTCGGCTTGCGCATGACAGAACAGGGTGCAAGTATGTTCTTCTTAGCACAGTTTACGCTGAGAGGTCCAGCTACAAGGTCAACACAAGCAGCTTTGATGGCAGTTGAAGAGACACGAATGGGTATCAAGCAACAAGATGGGGCAACTCCTTCATCAGTAACACCTAGTCTGTTCCTGTCATCACGGGAACTCTGTTCAGAAAGTGCCGGTATAGATAACTGGTTTAACAATAAGTCACCACTACCGCAGTCAATGAAAGCACCGCATTGCTCAAGAAAATCAATTCCAAGAATCACATCGCGCGAACAACGATAAAGAGCAACAAATTCTGACAGAAACACTTTCCCATCTAACGAAACAGTCACAGCACAAACACCAAGGGCATGAAGCCACTCGCCGCCTACCGCATGAAAGGTAATCGCATCGTTTTATGAAAATATAACTTTGTGACCTAAACGGTTTATGGAGGTGAGGCTCATGAAAGATACAGTAGCTCCAGTATCCACTAACGCCAACGGTGGTATTCCGTCAATCAGTGCGTTCACTTTGTTTTTAAGCATCGCAACAGGCATAGGTATATATTGTATGTCCGTTGCGACATTAATTTTTACTGCTGCAAGAGCAGCACGTTCAGCATTTTACGTTATTTTATGTTGCTTTTTTTACTACTGCAAGAGCTGGATGGCCACCATTTTGTGTTGTAGTTTAAAGTTGCTAACTTTTGTTAATGTAGTTTAACTGTTGCAGAGAGCTGCACATTTGCATTTTATTGTTTTCTATAGCTGCAAAAGCAGTACAACTACCATTTCATGTTCCTGATTTGTTTTCCTTCTGACTGGTAAGAGTAAGACGTCTACTGTTTTTTTTTTTCTATATCTGTTACGTTACGACTGTCTGTGTCGACCTGAAAACGCTTCAGCACTTCAAGGAATACAGTCTATACAGACTAGTGCCGCCTAAGAAACGTAGAACTCCATGTAAACTTTTATCAGCCCAAAGGGCTGGTGCCACCATATTTGTGGCTTGCGAGTTTTCTGTTAAATCCAGGGAGCATGATGCACACACCAAAGTTCATGCCTTCTCACCACATAAATTGATGTCACCTATTTTCTGCAGAAACTTTTCGATTTCGTTTCCTTGGCAGCGAACCGGGCTGCGACCTAGCTGTGTTGGCGCCTTGCTTACCTGACCGCATAAGGACGTAACGCACGTCATTCTTACTATCGTCTGCTCTCGCACACACGTGCCACTGCAAAACGAACATGCGGCAGCCACAACGCTTTGCCGTTACGCAGCTTTCATGATTATGAACTGTCATCAATTCATCCAAATGTAACTTCTCTGCATTTCTTATTGGTGCTCATTTTCATCACTTGCCAAATACATATTTACGGGGCTAAACTTGCGAGGCAAGGCACTTCCAGAGTAAGGAGTCCCTCCACGCCCAAGAGTTGTGGCATGACACCGTAAAACGAAAGTCGATGACCAGTACGCAGAGGCCTGCGTCGCACACCCGCAGTGTAAAGTAACATGAAATGGTGATAAAAGAGCGCTTCAAAGCATTTCCTTCTACCCATCTCACGAAAACATACAATGTGCGAGCACACTAACAAACCTTGTACACTGTTGAACAAACGGCTTGTGAATAACAATGACCCTAATCAAGCGTGCTCGCAACAAGGTCCTAAACATTTTTGTGTTCTACGCACCTTCACAATTACCATTCAGCAACTCTCCTTTCACCGCGGAATACAGTTGTTGCTTTCTCAAGGCCAAACTTAATAACTAAAACATGCATATCGCTCTATAGACGTTGCGCCGATCATTGCCGAGTACACCTTAACCTTCACCGAGCTTGTATTCAACACCCCGTACGCTAAAGGGTACATTCACATTGTAATCATGTTATTGCTACAGCAGTAACAGGCACGCCAAAATAAAAAAAAATCTACAACAGCAAAATACAAATGGTTTCTAGAGAAGTCGGAAGTCAGAAGTATTTACGGCCATCACGTTTAGCGGAATGTACCCATTCCGGGTCATGAAGCTTGCCGTGTCTTCAAGGCTGAGACCTTCTCGATGGTAAGCAGCGTGCCGTCCGCGCCAGCAAGTATACCAGGAATGATGCCGCGTCGAGCGAACCCTGCTTTGAACTCTTCCTGGACAGCTGGCGTCAACATGAAGACCACCAACTTCCTTCGCTTGCCCAGAAGAATTACAGGCTCCATCACTTCATGATTGGTTTTGCTTGTATACGGTGTTCTCACTCAAGCCGATCAGCTCTTCAGCACCTACACTTTCCTGAAAGGACCCGGTGGCAAAGAATCTCAGCACGCACAACTTCCTCCTTTTAGTGTAAATGCCACTAGCCCGCCGGCATCCCATCATGGGGTCACTACGCACTGTTCGCTTAGATAGACGAAAGTTCCACGGGAACTCTTCTTCCGTCATCCTCTCAAACGCATCTGCTCCCTCGGGGCTTCGTTTCGGTGTGACTGCAGCAGCCACGCAGGTGACACGGAACTAACGAAGCAGCATAAGCGAAAATGGAGATGCCATTTTCACAAGCTGATTAGACAGATGATAGCCACTCCTCTGAGTCATCGCTACATTTCGTTCAAATCCACATCTTGCGGAGACCGTTTTGTATCTATTCCAGCGTAAAAACCACGCAAGAAAGAAATATAAGGAGAGACCCTTGCAATGTGAGCTGCAGAGCGAAAACTGTGGGGTAAGTCACGTGCTTCTGCAGAGGAGTTGTGGGGGCACGCCGCCGTCCCGTGTCCTCTACATCGCCACTTGTGTGACCTCGTTGTTGATGGCCGGCTGGAGTTCTGAATGTGCATTTTGATGCAGCTGTTGCACTTCACAGATGTTTGAATGCGTTAGAAGCCTGCAGTAAGCTTTGGGCTTCACGGCTGCGAGTTTACTTTAAATCGCTTGAAGTCGAAAACAGTCTTTTTCGAAGCTCGCAACCACTGCTCCGAAAATGATTGGCGCCGCAGCTAAGTTGTTCTCCTTCGGCACTTTGTTGCTGCGTGTCTCAGCGAAGGAAGCCTGGAATTCCTATAGACGTGAACGGCAGCGTCTACGGCTCTTAATGCGAACGGTGGTGGTGAGTCGTTCTCGTGTACGATGGTCACAACTATCGGAAAGCAGTACGTGACCCACTGTTCTCGCCGGAGCTTGCCGAGTGAAGAAGCGAATGTGCCAGACAAATAAGGTGATTTATTGTTTGAGTTATTGCTTCTTGTTTACGTTTTGCGTGCTGTAACCTCATCATTGGCCAAGTTTTGCTTGATATGGTCACAGTTGGCCAGCCCACGCTACAGCGAACAATACTTGTGCGCGTGTATTGTGACACACATGGCAAAGAATGATTCGGGGGTATTTCATCTGGCTGAATAGGAAGGCAAATTAAAAATACTGTTACACTATGTCCCATACCCCAAACTTACCACATCTGCAAAACAGCCTGTCATGAAGATTATCTTGCACTCGGTACATTCCTTCCTCCAAGGTAATAACGAAGCTCGATCCTGCTCTTAAACCTCCCCACTCTCTGTATATTTTCTATCTATATTACCACGTCTTGACCATCGGAATAGCGTCGACCAATCCCGTCTGTCTCCCTCTCTACTTTTTGTTCAACCACGCCCCCGTTCTTGCAAGAACGATTGCAAAATAGCACCCATGGTTGGAAGGGAAGTGAGGCCACCGCGAGTATCACGACACTTGCGAAAGTGGTATTGGCGAGGGCGTTAGCGGTGGTGAGGGCGACAAAAATTGTTATTCTACGTGAACTTTTCTCCGGGGACACGATCCGCCAGAAGCCATACAGAGCTTCGCTGTAATATATTTTGGTGCCGCTAATAAAACGGCGCATAGCAGACATTATTTACCGGCGCTAGTAATGCGTGCGCTGCTCATTTCGCATTGACGTTGAGGTTCTTCTCTCAATGACGTCGTAGACTACATTGTGTTCCTGAAAACTGGTTTGAAGTGAGTATTTACAAAAACGTGTTGAGCATGCAGCTGACATTTGCGGATTGTTTTGGGAGGACACCTGAAATTTGTGACAGTGAAACACGCGTGAATGGTATGTGAACCTTTGGTCAAGTAAGGGCAGTGACCTGAGGCATACGAAAATAATTGTAAAAGATGAAAAGCCAAAGTAAAAGCTCAAGTAAAAGATGAAAGGCCAAAGACATTTTGATAGGGTGTCTAGTGCTGTTTTTCATAGACCTAAGTGTGAGCGTTAATTTTCATGTTTTATTCTTCTCGTTTATTAGAGGTTGAGGTGTCCATTTAGTCGTGGAAATCGCCGTAATTGTGAACCGATACGCCCTCTCTGCGTCCTCCTCATCCTGTGCTTCGCTCTCGGAACACGCGTACCGTATGTCTTCATTCCACGCGTATTCCTTCAATGTTGCTGTCAGTATACCTTAAACGAGCCAGTCCTTCTGCGCACTGTACCGAAGCCGCATGTAGCACGACTAATGCTTCCACGGTGCTCCCGTGCCGCCCATGCTCTAAATAGAGAAAATGCATGCCTCGTTCTTCTTCGTTTTCGCGTGCACTTTTTCTGTAGCTATTGTCAATCTTGTACGTCACTCAGTGCTATATTGCAAGAAACAGATGACGCATGAATCACGCATATTGTATGACAGTCAATTTTTCGAAGTATTTCGCTTACTAAATTATTGTATTCACTAAATTTTTAGTAAGGAGCCCATGCTGTAGACATGGAAACGGTTTTCATGAGCTGTGGGGCTGCCAGAAATTCCAAATATTGAAGAAGAACATAGTAACTCCCCTGCAGTGACTGTGTTGAAGTTTTTCACGATACCGTGCCGACCATCTTTACGGGTTGTTTTGTTGAGTTTCTATAACTCCGGTGGTAAGTTTTCATCCGGGCGATTGATCGCGGCTGCCGAATAAATTTACAGGCGTTTTATTCCTTTGCTGTCAAAAAAGAAGAAGATATGCGGGATTCACCTCAGTGAGTTCTGATTTACCACGTGTATTATTCTCTTCAAAGATACATGTTCACTTCCTTGCGGTTCTGATGACTCTCCGATGAAACTATATTATAAACTCTCCGAAGAGAGCTCACATGACTCTTTCAAGAGACTGTTACACGAGGCAAGTGAGGACTCCTAAGAAAGAGTAACTAACTTTTTAGAGCTTGACAACCAAAGTATTACGGAGAGCAGATGGCAATGGCTCGTTTAGGTGGATAGATGGTAAACTAAATTTGGGTCCGGAAAAATACTCACTCTGTTTTACAGGGGCAACGCTATTGGCCACTTCCGTGTTGCCTCGCTGCCTCATCGTGGCACACCTGGATGACCAGGAACTGATAAGTGGCTAGTAAGCTAAAAGGTATGTTTGAGTAGTGGGCTTAAATTGCACTTCCACTGATTTCGCAATGACAGACGTAGCCTTGAGCACAAGTAGTAATGGTAGTGGCTTTAGGTGAAAACACGTAAAGAGCACTTCAGTCAGGACGTTCGTCAGGAGTGGCCTTATGGGGAGATAAAATGAAACAAACGCCGGTTACGGTGGTTGACCTCAGTCATCACTTTATAGCTTATATTCATATAAAAACGTGCACGCAATGTGCATACGCAATCAGGCCACCAATCATTATTATTCGTTAAAATAATCCAATAAAAAGGCAGGGCATTTTTTTGTTCACCACTGGAGTTTAGAGGCCTGTGAGCAATATGAACGGGGGCTAATGGCATCAAATGGATGCTTAGCAGGCCAAGAAATGCCAGCCACAAGTCTCTTTTTGATAATTCAAAACTTTTAGAAGCAGCCAACACCTGAACCTTTTCGTTGAGTTTAATGAAAAAAGGAAAACATTGCCGGACAACGTTTTAGGCAGAGGGTCTAAAAACAGTATGCTTCTAAAAGTTGGCTTTCTCAAGTCTGAAGAATTTTTGGGTAGGAATTACATGCTTCACAGAAGCTCCAGATAGTGCGCGTAGATTTTATTTTTATGACTGCATAGGAATTCATGGGGATTGGTGACAGTTATAACGCTTTCGTTGATCTAGCAAAAGGACAGTTCTTGCTATCGTTCGTTTGGTTGTGGTCTGAAGGATAATATATACCATCGTGGCGTTAAGGAGTGTTCTGCAAAAGGCTCTGAAAGGCCACCCTTCCAGTTTTCTCTGCGACTGTGCTGCGCCTTCCACACAGGCTTGGCGTTTTTTTTTATTTTTAATGCGAATCGTTTCTTAGGGAACTTCGGCGACTTTGAGCGTATCTATCTATCTATCTATCTAATTTATCAGCCTATCTATCTATCTATCTAATTTATCTGCCTATCTATCTATCTATCTATCTATCTATCTATCAGCCACCTACAACATTTAGCCCTCCTGGCCGTTTCGATAATGGTATCGATAACAAACCTGATATGGCATAACATGACAATATGAAGATCTTATTGAACTAGTCATAACATGAAAATTATGATATGTATGTCATGAGTGTCATGATTTACATTTCATGTTCCTGCAGCTCTTGCAAGGGTTTAGTTCGCATGGCATGTTGCAAAACTGTTATGGTATGGCATGATTGCATGGAGAACACAAGCGACAGACCCTAACATGAATATCATGACATGCGTGTTATGTAACAACATGACTACATGTCACATTCATGATGCGCTCGCGACCGTTTCCCTTGCGTCGAATATATCAAATTTGTTATTATTGTGCGTGATTGGATGACAAAGGTATGTCACTGGTGCAAGCATGCTGATCATAAGATGCGTGTCATGTAACAACATGACTACATGCCACGCTCATGATGCGCTGGCGGCCGTTTTGCTAGCTTCACTTAAATCAACTATGGTATTACGGGACGTGAATGGATGACGGAGGCATGATACTGGTTCAAACATGATTACCATGAGATGGGTGTCATGTAACAACATGACTACATGCTATGCTCATGATACGGTGGCGGCCGTTTCACTAGCTTCACGTAAACCAAACTCGGTATTACGCGACGCGAACGGTCGATATAGGTAAATGACACATCCAAACAAGATAATCACGACATGCGATCCCGGCTGCAGCGGCTGCATTTCCGATGGAGGCTGAAATGTTGTAGGCCCGTGTGCTCAGATTTGGGAGCATGTTGAAGGACCCCAGGTGGTCGAAATTTCCGGAGCTCTCCACTACAGCGTCTCTCATAATCATATGGTCGTTTTGCGAAGTTAAACCCAACATATCATATCAATCAACACATGCGTGTCATGTAGCAGCATAACTACATGCCACACTGATGGTGCGCTCGCGGCCGTTTCGCTAGCTTCACATATGCCAAATTTGGTATTACGTGACGCCATTGATGGCAAAGGTATGTGACTGGTGCAAACATGATAATCATGAGATGCGTGTCATGTGAGAACATGACTACATGCCACAGTCAAGTCGCCAATACATTTCGACGTGACGCGGTGCGCGTGCTCGCCGGCGTTCATTTCGTTGCGTCACGCTGACGTTGCCACGCCAGGCACTGGTCCTGCCAGATACTCGCAGGCGTGCCGCGCTGCGTTGCTTTGACGCATGCGCGTTTCAGTGCGTCCAGCGTCCCTCTGTAACGTAAAGAGGGAGACGGAGCGCTCTTTGGGTAATGAATCTGCGCGAAACGCAACATGTCGCATTTCACGCCGGTGGCGGTCGGGCCGCGCCGACGGAGGCTAGTCGCGCCGGTCGCGTCTGGCGTCAGACTATAGACTGCTCACGCTTTGCCAACGTTGCATCGCTGTCCTCAGGGTGCGCGCGCGTCAACGCTACATTGGAGTATATTGGGCCCTTCATGATGCGCTGGAGGCCGTTTTGCTAGCTCCACATATATCCAATTTGATGTTACGTGACGTCAATAGATGACGAAATACATGACTGGTGCAAACATGATAATTCTGGCACGCGTGCCATGTAAGAACATGACAACATACCACGCTGATAGCGTGCTCGCGGCCGTTTCGCTAGCTCCACATATACTAAATTTGGTATCAAGTGACGTGAATAGATGGCGAAGGCAAACGAGACATCCAAACATGATAATCATGACGCGGCAGTCATGTGTGGCATATTTACTTCCGCCTCGTAACATTGTGATCATTTGAAAGTTACATATTAACATTTGTCATTCGTGCTTCGAATATCATCGATTCCCACTGTACATGGGATCTGCCAATCTATTTATTGGAAAGTTGAAATTCAATGGCCTGGAAATAAGCCGGTGCCGGACTTGGGGAACTTTGACTGAGTACGGGGATTATGGTCATAATAATAATCGATGGGACTTAAAATTCCAAAATCACTATATGACTATGAGAGAGGCCGTAATAGAGGACTCGTGCAATTGCAACCACTGGTGGTTGTTTCACATGCACTTAAATTTACGCACACAGGCCTCGAGCATTTGTTGCCTGCAAGGAAAATGTGGCTATTAGGTGAGAATTCTACCCCGCGACCTGCGGGGTCAGCAGTCCGCTACCGTAACCACGTCGACCACAGAAGCGTGAGGTCACATATATTTCAAAAGCCTACACGTATATCTTGTGTACTCGTACCACTCGTGTTCGAGTAGCCAAGGCGTTGAAATGTCAACTCTTTTCTGTATTGATGACTGAGGACGCAGAAGCACACCACTCAATTTTCGGAAAAAAATAATTATCTGTACAAGATTTTGATACGCTAATTTATGCAAAATAAGTGGTGCAATTTACATGATCTTAGTTGACCACAACCTGCTTCAATCACACATCGCTTTCAATTAGTTTACAGGTGGTTATACTAAACATACTACAATAAAAGTATACAAACTGCAACTCTAAGGCCAACATATCGGCTGCCGCCAATTTTAACGATAAATTAATTTCACAAATCGCACATGAAATTTTCCCCTTCGGAGTAATAATCTCAGTTAGAGCAATGTTCACGTTTCGCAAGAGGAAATAGCCATAGATAGTCAACACGCAATTCGAAATTCTTGCGTCACAAGTCGCAATATCATGCTTGAATTATACTGTAATTGGGAAAGCCAAGCACGGCGCTTTGCACTAAGTTGATCAGAAAGGGTAAACAC